>NW_011494903.1:5479895-5480540 GCF_000754665.1 Bison bison bison
GATATTCCCATTTGAATGCAGAGTTCCAAAGAATAGCAAGGAGAGATAAGAAAGACCTTCCTCAGTGATTGTTGCAAAAAAATAGAGGAAAACAACAGAATGGGAAAGACTGGAGATCTCTTCAAGAAAATTAGAGATGCCAAGGGAACATTTCATGCAAAGACGGGCTCGATAAAGGACAGAAATGGTATGGACCTAACAGAAGCAGAAGATATTAAGAAGAGGTGGCAAGAATACACAGAAGAAATGTACAAAAAAAGATCTTCATGACCAAGATAATCATGATGGTATGATCACTCACCTAGAGCCAGACATCCTGGAATGTGAAGTCAAGTGGGCCTTAGAAAGCATCACTACGAACAAAGCTAGTGGAGGTGATGGAATTCCAGTTGAGCTGTTTCAAATCCTGAAAGATGATGCTGTGAAAGTGCTGCACTCAATATGCCAGCAGATTTGGAAAACTCAGCAGTGGCCACAGGACTGGAAAAGGTCAGTTTTCATTCCAATCTCAAAGAAAGGCAATGCCAAAGAATGCTCAAACTATCACACAATTGCACTCATCTCACACGCTAGTAAAGTAACGCTCAAAATTCTCCAAGCCAGGCTTCAGCAATACATGAACCGTGAACTTCCAGATGTTCAAGC
>NW_011494903.1:5480640-5482018 GCF_000754665.1 Bison bison bison
GAAATATCTGTACTCACATGTATCTATAAATATATATCTATATCTATCCATATAAAAGACAGTGTTAGTGTCTTAAGTCGTGTCTGACTTTTTTGCAACTCCATGGACCTAGCCCACCAGGCTCCCCTGTCCATGGGATTTCCCAAGCAAGAATACTGGAGTGCATTGCCATTTCCTCCTCAAGGGGATCTTCCTGATCCAGGGATCAAATCCAGGTTTCCTGCATTGCAGATAGATTCTTTATCACTGAGCCACCAGGGAAGCCCTATATATTTTTATATATATAAATAATACCTCCTCTGGTTGTTTATAACTTACTTGTTTTTACATACTAGTATTAAGGTATTTGGGCGTCCCTGGTGGCTCAGTGGTAAAGAATCCGCCTGCAAATGCAGGTGACACAGATATGATCCCTGGGTCACGAAGATCCCCTGGAGATGGGAATGGCTGTCCACTCCAGTATTCTTGCCTGGGAAATCCTATGGACAGAGGAGCCTGATGGGCTGTAGTACATGGGGTCACAAGAGTCAGACATGACTTAGTGACCAAACAAAAACAGCATTAAGGTATATATCTTCCCATATCACTAGATATTCTTCCACAGCTTCATGCAAACATGGGCTCGATAAAGGACAGAAACAGTATGGACCTAACAGAAGCAGAAGATATTAAGAAGAGGTGGCAAGAATACACAGAAGAAATGTACAAAAAAAGATCTTCATGACCAAGATAATCATGATGGTATGATCACTCACCTAGAGCCAGACATCCTGGAATGTGAAGTCAAGTGGGCCTTAGAAAGCATCACTACGAACAAAGCTAGTAGAGGTGATGGAATTCCAGTTGAGCTGTTTCAAATCCTGAAAGATGATGCTGTGAAAGTGCTGCACTCAATATGCCAGCAGATTTGGAAAACTCAGCAGTGGCCACAGGACTGGAAAAGGTCAGTTTTCATTCCAATCTCAAAGAAAGGCAATGCCAAAGAATGCTCAAACTATCACACAATTGCACTCATCTCACACGCTAGTAAAGTAACGCTCAAAATTCTCCAAGCCAGGCTTCAGCAATACATGAACCGTGAACTTCCAGATGTTCAAGCTGGATTTAGAAAAGGCAGAGGAACCAGAGAGCAAATAGCCAACATCCGGTGGATCATCGAAAAAGCAAGAGAGTTCCAGAAGAACATCTATTTCTACTTTATTGACTATGCCAAAGCCTTTGACTATGTGGATCACAGTAAACTGTGGAAAATTCTGAAAGAGATGGGAATACCAGACCACCTAACCTGCCTCTTGAGAAACCTATATGCAGGTCAGGAAGCAACAGTTAGAACTGGACATGGAACAACAGACTGGTTCCAAATAGGAAAAGGATGTAT
>NW_011494903.1:5482460-5493821 GCF_000754665.1 Bison bison bison
ATGCTGGGAGGGATTGGGGGCAGGAGGAGAAGGGGATGACAGAGGATGAGATGGCTGGATGGCATCACCGGCTGGATGGCATCACCGACTCGATGGACGTGAGTTTGAGTGAACTCCGGGATTTGGTGATGGACATGGAGGCCTGGCTGCTGGGATTCATGGGATGGCAAAGAGTCAGACTGAACTAAACTGTAGTGCTTCCCTCATAGCTCAGTTGGTGAAGAATCCTCCTGCGATGCAGGAAACCACGGTTTGATTCCTGTCAGGAAGATCTGCTGGAGAAGGGATAGGCTACCCACTCCAGTATTCTTGGGCTTCCTCTGTAGCTCAACTGATGAAGAATCTGCCTGCAATGTGGGAGACCTGGGTTGGATCCCTGGGTTGGGAGGATACCCTGGAGAAGGGAAAGGCTACCCACTACAGTATTCTGCCTGGAGAATTCTATGGACTAAGTCCATAGGGTCGCAAAGACTGAGCAGCTTTCACTTTCACTGTAGTACTCCAGTGAATATGTAGTATGTTATGCCACATAGCAAGAATTCTCTGACACCAGCTGTAAGTTCTATAATTCGATTCCATTCTGAGACTACTGACAACCAAGAGTTCGCATAGACCCCATAGGTCAGGGGATCAGTCCCCAAAGACTCCCTATTTTCTTTAGATGTCAGCTGCAAACAAGGTTCCCCCAAAACCTACAGTTTTGTCTGATCAAATGTAAGTTCAGGAATTCCCATGGCCGTGCCACCCCCCCGCCCACCACAGGTTTACTAATTCTCTAGAACAACTCCAGAACTTGGAAAAGCGCTTTATCTGTGATTACAGTTTCATTTTAAAGGCTACAACTTGGGAAAAGCCAAATGGGAGAGATGCTTAGGGCAAGGTATGGGGGTTTGAGGACACAGAGGTCCCACTCCTTTTCTGGTACACCACCCTTCTTACACATCCACTTACTCATCAACCTAGAAGTCCCCTCAGCCTTGTTGTCTCAGGGTTTTTCCTGAACTCTCACTACATGGAAAGATCAGACTCCAGTTGCTCTCCCTTCCCTGGAGGTGGGTGTGGGGCAGGGCTGATAGGTCGTTTCTGTGGTGAGCAGCACCCTTCCTGAAACTGTCTAGGGGCCTGCAGGGTCACCTCATTAGCCCAAAGGCAGATACAATCAAAAGGGGCTCATCATGAATAACAAAACATGCTCCTCCCGCTCTGGCACTTCCAAGGGCTTAAGGAATTCCGTGTGTGGAATCAAGGACAAAGACCGAATATACATATTTTTCATTATACTGCCATGTGCCATCATTGATACTCTTTCATTCTATTTAGACTCCCTGGGTGATGTCCCAGGAAAATCCTCTTCTAAACCGAGACTTCCATAATAGTGTTCGGACTTTGATTCTACTTCCTGTCGATCTTTTCCTCCAGGATAGAAATTACCTCTAGTCTGAATTCATTATCCCTCCCCCACCAGCTGGTTTGTCCTCCTGTGATCTCTGTCTCCATTTGTGTCACTGCCAACTAAACCCCAGAACACACGCTGTTCTGAATTCTGCTTTCCCCTCCCCATCTCATCCAGTCAGTAGCTAGTTCTTTCTTTCTTACTTTTTCCCTTATTTTTTTACTTTCTTTATAATTCTTAAATTTATCCTCTCCCTGTTATTCCTCACCATTATTGGATGTGTATTTGAACTGCTGCAGCAGCCTCAATAAAGAAAGATTGCCTTTCTTTAATTTTATCCACTCAAATTATTTTTCACACACTGGCTGGGGTGGTTTTTCTAGAGCACTAGTCTAGAAGGAAATGGCAGTCCACTCCAGTATTCTTGCTGGAGAATCCCAGGGACGGGGGAGCCTAGTGGGCTGCTGTCTATGGGGTCGCACAGAGTCAGACCCGACTGAAGCGTGTCCGCAGCAGCAGCAGCAGTCTCACCATATCATTTCCCTGAGTAACAACTTCTACTGGATCTTCATCAGCCAGAATGATAGGTGTCTAGCCTGGGCATACAGAGTCTTCGACAATTTTGATTTTGATTCCGTTGAACTGTCTGTGAGGGTCAACTTAGATACCACTTCACTCAGAAAGTCCACTTTGATAACATCTTGACACTGCATACCTCACCTCCCTTGAAGGAGGTACTCTGTTTCTTGGCTCCTGGTGATATATTGGCTTCTCAATGCTTGTATCCAATGTTCTGTTGTTATATTTAAGAAAAGCTCCAAGATGACATTAATACTTCTGCTGGATTGCATTTCATGGCCTCTGTAAAAAAGAAAGCTAAAGAATGTCAGGATGCAAGTACAAATACAGACCCAGGTAAAATGCTATTTTACTTTAATTTTTAAAATTCATATATTTTTAACCTTTAATATATGCCTACTTTTCTTTCAAAACAATAATTTAAGGGGAATTTAAAATTATGTGATATTAGTTTCTCATCCCAGGTTTTTGTTCCTAACCCTGGTATATACTTTACAAATTTTAAACTGAATTTATGATAGCTTTGTTAAAATATAATAGATACTTGTTTAAAAATGCCATGGGCTACATCATAAATCAGTAGAAATAGTATTTTTAGTTTGGGTTCTCTATGCCATAATTGACTTTACTAGAATTTCATGCCTAAGATTGAGAGGCCTGAACTTGTGGCTCCTGAAGTTGAGTTTGAAGAAGAGGACTAGGCTGGGTTTGGTGTGGGAAGAATATATGTAACTGTGACCAGAAATAGAGGGAATAAATGTTGGAGGAACTCATGTTTGGAATGTTGCCTGATAAGCTTCTTCATTAATGTAATGAATGAATGTATTAGGTGGCCTCCAGTATTTTTCTCCTACAAATGATGCTTCCGTGAGTAACTTCTTGCGTAGAACCTTTTTTCTCTCTTTTGTTCATCACTATGATTTAGCTAATAACTCTTTTACCCTTTACCAATCCAGTTGATTAAAATAAAAAGCATCTGTTATTTTCATTTTTATTTCTTTCTGAATGAGGTTGAGTGTATATAAGGTTGTTTTTTTAATAAGATGTTTTTTGATACAAATGTTCAGTGTGCATTTGAGAAACATTCTTGAATGGATCTTTGAGAAAGCCTAGAAGCACTTTGCCGCTCTGTTGTCTTCTAAAGTCAGCAGCTATTTGCTGGAAGTTTGTTATTCATCCAGGTGGTCAGGCCCAGAATATAAATAGTAATAAAATTAAAATTATTAATTAAGAAATTAAATTCTTAAGCTGTCTAGTTTTCTATGACTTTTTATGCACAATATATAAACAAATCTATGCTTGTATATTTAATTTTTTCTGTGGTTGTAAAGTCCCTTTTCTGTTTTCTCTTTTTGTCACAAATCTCCTCATTGATATCAAGAAGCTGCTTCTCAAGAAGTTGTTTCTGAATGTCATAAAAATCAACGAGTCATTTCTTCCATATCAGGTGTGATTTCTTTTCTTTTTCCTAAGAACAGCATGACTAATTAAAGGTTATGTCTGTATGACGAGTTACCACCCCCCATAAAAAAGCAGTTAAACCAAAAATTGATTTAATAGAGATAACATGGTTTTTCATTTTTCTAGTTTTATGCTTGTCATGTGGTTTAAATTCAAGCCTTGGCACCAAGTTTTTGGTGCCCAGTACTGCAGCGAGTTAGATTTTGCTTGTGAAATTTGAAAGTAATGTTCTGTTAAAAATATGGCACTAGGAAATAAGATTAGAGTCATAGGACAAAAAGCACAGTTAGACTGCTGGCCTATTGTGATAGGCTTCTTTATTGTTTTGAATAAGAAGCTAATGACTTCTATAAAATTAAGATATTAAACTTTTTAAGTGGTATGATTTAGCTACGGTCTCTATATATACTAAGAACCACTGAGTTATACATTTGAGTTATACATTTTTATACATACATACATATATATACACTCATACATATATATATGTTATACATTTTTAAAGGAGGTGAATTATGTCTCAATAAAGCTGTTTAACCAAATGAACAAACAACAAGAAGCAGTGTTGAAAGAAAAAAATTTGCTATGATTAATTTCCTAAAATCTGGTTTTATTGAAATGTTAAACAAAAATGACAATATATCTGAAATGGAAAAAGGAAATTATAGCATTTTCTTGGTAAGACTTAGATATTTCCTTATTCTTATGAATCATTCATATGAGAAAAACTGTAGTCAGTCTGCATTCAATTATGAATTAGTCTAGATTAAATATAATCTTGCCACTAGAGTAGAATAGAATTTTCTTTATTTATACAAAGAAACTTCTACTTAGATTTTCAACAAATACTTTTAATGTTGTTTGTTGCTAACTTGTTCTTACAAAGTTAATGATGTAGAACTAATTACAGGAATTTTTTTTTGCTATCTCGATTTTTAGAACATGAAACTTTGAATGTTCCTCAACTTTTGGCTCCAGATATATGTCAAAATCTCAGACTTCCCACTGAAATATCAGAGAAACCTCTGTCACCTTCAGCATCTGATATGGTACTAAATTTGAAAGTTTTAATAATACCTGTGTGCTAAAATTTATCATGGTCATCTGCATTATTCAATTGTATAGATGAAATAAGACCAAAAAGTCTCACCTATGTAGATTTGTTGGAAAGGTCAAAATTTAGTTTAAGATTTAAATGTTATGCCTCCAGATATTGTAAACTAAGACTGTAACATAATTCTTGCAGTTTTCCCTAAGTTAGGCTCATGTAAGGTCTTACTGCCTTGAGAATTAAACCTTTTTTTGGGTAAGGGTAGGGTGGAATGGCCATGTAAATAAAAGGAATGTAACCCTCTTTGATTTTATATGTTTTGGCTCAGGTTGGACACACTTACATAAATGTGATTGACATTGAAGCTGATGATCTACAGGAATTACCTGTCAAGGAGGAGCCTTCAGATAATATCAAGCCACCCAGTGATTGTCTAGAAGTCCCGTCTTCTGCAGAATTACATTACATGGCAGCTTCAGTTACTAATGCTATTCCCCCGGCTCTTGACAATCTGAAGAGTAAAGGTAATAATTTGTCCTACTTTTAAAATAAATTTAAAATATCTTTGAAAACTTCTTTAATATAGCATTGTTATCCCAACTCTTGTCTCTTAGTTCTCCTCCTCCAAATCCACTATAGCTCTAGATGTTTATATTCACATTTAGAAATGTCCTGTTAATCTTTTCAATACCTTGTTTATAAGTTTAGAATCAGTCTTTGTATGCTTTTCATGTTCTTGGTAGAATCTGCGTATTCTGCTGTGGATTTATTTTTCAAACCTGCGAAAGTGTCTCCCTCCTGTCTGGGTGGTAGCAGCTGGAGAGCGGGCAGTACAGAAGTGAAGGAGCCTCATGTCATCTCACCCCTACCATCAGACGTACGGCAGGACACAGGTGAATTTCCTACCCTGAGACTGAAATATAATCATTACTTACATTTGTTTAGTCATTCACATTTTTTAGGGTTTTTTGTTGAATAATTTGATCTTCACAAAATCTCTATGGAGGCAAGTAGGACAGGCATTGTAAGCCTCAGCTGACCATCTCTTCATTCACTGAGCACCACGTTAGGGGCAACATGCAGGGACCAAAGAAGAGAGTGCCACCCGGCTCTCTGCTGTGGGCCCACATGTGGGGGAAGGAAAGCAGGGAAGTGGAAAGATGACCGTAGCACCTGACGGCATGGTGCGTGCCATCGTGGTGAAAAGGATGAGATTGTTGGGGCATACAGCATCTAATCCATCTCTGGGAAGGACTGAGGCTGTGTAGGGGAGAGGCACCTAAATGGCATCTTAACAGTAGGACTCAGCAAGAGAAAGCTGCAGAGAATAGATCACACAGATAGAATAGATCCTATGATGACTCAGATGCCAGGTCTGAGAAAATTAAAGTTCAGTGTGCTTGGTGTTCTTCTGTTTTAAAGAAATAGCAAGAGAAGAGCTGGATAGGAAGGCCTAGGAAAGACAATGGCATTGTCTTTCATTCGAAGACATTTGAACTTTTAAGGTGAAGGCATTAGAGAAATGCTGAAGGATTTCAGGTGGAAAAGGAACAATATGTTTTATGTTTTAAAACATAAACAAGATTTATGTTTTAAAACATAAACAAGATTTATGTTTTAAAAGATCTCTCTGGGGCCTTTGTAGAATTTGGGTTAGAGAGGAATGAAGTATTTAGAGATTGGGATTTCCCTGGTGGCTCAGATGGTAAAGTGTCTGCCTACAATGTGGGAGACCCAGCTTCAATCCCTGGTTTGGGAAGATCTCCTGGAGAAGGAAATGGCACCCCACTCCAGTACTCTTGCCTGGAAAATCCCATGGACGGTGGAACCTGGTAGGCTACAGTCCATGGGGTCACAAAGAGTCGGACACGATTTAGCGACTTCACTTTCACTTTCTTTCATACTGTTTGGTGTCCTTGGGTTGTGAAAGCTTTGGCTAAGCTGTGGTGGTAGGAATGAGGAGATGATTGGCAGGGGGGATCATTAGTATTTTGGTGTCATGTTGGAACTGAAGGAAAGACAATCTTGAATGCATTTCAGGCAGCTGGCTTGGGAAACTGGGTGAATGATAGTGCTGTTCCCTGAGCTAGGGAATCAGGAGGAAAGAGGGTAGAAGGGCAAAAGCTGTGAGTTTGGTTTGATCTGCCTTTGGGACAACCTGAATAAGATGACATCACTTTGCCAAATAAGAGACTTCACTTTGCCAACAAAGGTCCAGATAGTCAGAGTATGGTTTTTCCAATAGTTACGTATGAATGTGAGAGAGGAACCATAACGAAGGCTGAGAGCTAAAGAATTCATTCTTTTGAACTGTGGTGCTGGAGAAGACTCTTGAGAGTCCCTTGGACTGCAAGGAGATCACACCAGTCAATCCTAAAGGAAATCAACCCTGAATATTCATTGGAAGGACTGATGCTGAAGCTGAAGCTTCAATACTTTGGCCACCTGATGCGAAGAGCTGACTGACTCATTGGAAAAGACCTTGATGCTGGGAAAGACTGAAGGCAGGAGAGGGGAACGACAGAGGATGAAATGATTAGATAGCATCACTAACTCAATGGACATGGATTTGAGCAAACTTTGGGATATAGTGGAGAACAGAGGAGCCTGGCGTGCTGCAGTCCATGGGCTCGCAAAGAGTCGGACATGACTTAGTGACTGAAAAACAGAGTAAGAGCAGAATAAGATGTTCAGGACACAGATAGATTTAAGAACTGGAGCTCAAAGAGTTGTTTGGATGTGAGAGTCAGCAGTGCGCCCGAGACCTCACCCAGAGAGGGTGGGTGGAGTGAGAAGAGCCGTGATCTGAGACTGGTGCCCTGGAAATACTGAAGGGTGAAAGGAGTGTGGGTTGCAGAGAAACTGTCCAAGATGATGACTAAGCAGGGAGCATGAGATAGGGAGGAGAAGACCCAGAGGCCAGAAGAAGTGTTTCAAATTAGGGACAAGAATCAGCTTAGTTCAAAAGTACAGAGAGTCATTGACTTTAATATATATTGGTCTTGAGAGGCTTAATGTTTGCCTGAGATCCCACATAGAGGCAGTAATGGCCTACATTGGACCTAGCTTTTACTGTGTGATGTTGGTTTTCAGGTAGAGTTTTAAAAAGTCATAAAGACTTTAAAGTTGCTTTTTGGTGAAATGTATTTTTGTAGCAGAAAGTAAAAGTAACATTAACATTCAGATTTCATTGTAATGGTGCTTTGGGGTAATGGTAACACTGTTATATATCCTATCTCACAACAAAGACTAATCTCAGAAGTCAAGAAGCTGAGGATATTTCTAAGTATATTAAATTAAAACTGATTTGAAAGAAGGGAATGTTATGTTGACTTAAAGTGAGGTCTTTGAGAAATTAAATCGTCAGCATCTATTACAATTTTTTTCTTAACTGTAGTCAGTTCTGATATTACCTTTAATAATATTTAGATACTCCGAAGCCAGATTTTCACTTCAAGGAACCGAGCTCAAAGTCAGATGCTACAGAAGACTATCTTCTGTGGGAGGTGCTACAGGAAGTCCCCACCGCTCGTCCTGCGCCAAGCCCTGCAGCTCGCCGGCTGGAGCATCTCACCGCAAAGCTTCAGAAAATTGATGAACAGCTCTTAGCATTACAGAACCTCGCTGAAAACATAGAGCACAATTACCCCCCACACACAGCGCCAGACCGACACTGTATGAAGGTAGACTGTCTTTACTTGTTAATTTGTTTGTTAACCTACTTACTAGATTTGTAGTGTGATATAATTTTAGACTCTTGATTTTTCAAAATAATGAGAAATGGGTTCAAAAGCTAAGGTTTCTCAGCCTGCAGCATTGTTGGCATTTGGGCCAGGTAATTCTCTGTTGGGGACATCTACCCCACGCGTTGTAGGATTTTAGTAGCGCCCCTAGTCTTGACCTCTAGCTGTCAGTAGCGTTCCCTTTAGCCTCAATAACCAAAAATGTCTCCAGGCACTGACACATGTCCTCTGAGGAGCGTTCTCCCCGTGGAGAACCACTTCCACTTAAGCATTAAGCTTTTAAGAACTAAACCCTCAACTTCTACCAGGAAAATAAATACATGAATTACAAAACCAGAATGTGGTTTTAGATAAATCCTGCTCTCAATTGAGTATCATTTTCTTCAGCAAGATTTTTTTATAACTCTACAGACATTGTTGTCCTTACATTTTGAATTCTCAATTTCTTTCAAATAGTTTATAGAACAGGATTAGTAGTCCTTAGAAGTTTTTTGTATCTTTAAAAAGCTTGCATCATAAAGAGATTAATGTTTATGTATATGGTATATAATGGTAGTTAGACAAATAGAAAAGTCTCTATTACTTATTTTATACAAATATCCTACTTTTTTAGAAAATAAAATTTTTATAAAATAAAGATTAATTAAAAAATAGTAAAAATATTTTGAATGTATTAAAGCCTTATATTGGGAAATGCAAATTACAGAAAATGTAAATTTGCAGAAAAAGAATTCCATCAGTGACATACCTAACAAATATTCCAGGTTACTAGAATGTTGATATTTTAAAAGATGTATTTATTAGGATTATGGCATTTCTTTAATCCAAAGGTTTAGCAATTATTAAAAAGTTAAGATTTAGTATATGTGAAACTACAGTGAAAATAATATATGAAGTAGGATTGCTGCTTTGGTTTTTTAAATTTTATTGCAGTGTAGTTGATTTACAATGTTGTATCAGTTTCAGGATTACTATTAAGTAATGACATTATGGTGTTTAGTTGGTTGTTTTCCTTTTTGTTTTTAATCCAGGTTTAGATTTATTACATCCAAATTAATGTTGAGTGTTGAAATTGTCCCTAGAAGTCCATATTCCAAGGAATCACTTTCAAAATTGCCTTCTCTTCCAGTTTATTAAGCTCCTAGTTTATGTAAAGCCTGGTATGTTACTTCCACCTCAGTCTAGTCTTGATCCTGGCTTGTTCACACTCACCAGATCTGGTGAGTCATTCATTCCTTTAACAAACATTTATCAAGCTTTTACCACGTGCTGGGCCCTGTGCTAAGTTCTAGGAATAGGAAAGCAAATAAGGCATAGTCCCTACTCTCAAGGAACTTAGAATCTAATAAAAGAAGATAGATGTGTGCACCAAAAATACACGTGAACAGGGTGCTGTCAGGACACACAGGTACACAAGGCCTCTTGTGACTGTGTAAATATGCCAGCCCTGCTTCCCTGGTGGCTCAGAGGATAAAAGCGTCTGCCTACAATGCAGGAGACCTGGGTTCAATCCCTGGGTCGGGAAGATCCCCTGGAGAAGGAAATGGCACCCCACTCCAGTACTCTTGCCTGAAAAATCCCATGAACGGAGAAGCCTGGTAGGCTATAGTCCATGGGGTCGCAAAGAGTCGGACACGACTGAGCAACTTCAGGTTCAGGTTGACCAGGGTGGGGTGGGGAAAGAGACGGAGGGGGAGGTGGCTTCTCAAGGAGCAGGGCATAGGTCACGCTCTTGTGTGTTTTAAAGGTTCCTCCAAATTCTGATTCTGGTCCCCTCTCGGCCCCAGCCTTTCCACACTGGAAAGTAAGAATTTGTCTTTTACTTGGTGGATGGCAGACATCTGATAAATGTTTATTTGATGGCTGTTTTTGTGCTCTCGTTTTTAGATTCAGACAAATAAAATCACATTCATATAATAATAATGGAATAGTTATTAATAATTGTCGCCCAAGCTTGGGAGGCAGTTTCAAACAAAGAATTCTGAAATTTGTTGATCAAACTCAATAAGCATATAGTCTTCCGAGGTGACTGCTTTGAAGGAAATAGAACTGATTTAAATGAAAGGTTTGGCATATTAGTTTAAAATGTTCTCATCCTATTTGATGCACACATAAACACAGAGATTTTTTTTTTACTTGCTCATTTTAGTTTAAGAAAATGGCCTGTTGGCCTGGAAGAAGCTGAGGGGTACTGTGGACACCCCAACCAGGTGCTTTAAAAATATTTGTTCAAGTCCATGTGCTGGATTTGAGAGTCTCTGCATCTCTCTGGTCCGCATTCCTCATCTTTAAAATGAAAGATTTGATTTCTAAAGATAAATACCCAAAATTGGAATTTCTGGACTGTATGATAGACCTGTTGTTGTTTTTTGAGGAACTTCCATACTGTTTTCCACAGTGGCTGCATGAGTTTGCTATCCACCAGTGGTGCTCAAGCGTTCCCTTTTCCCCACACACTTGTTTGTCTTTTTGATAATAGACAATCTGTCCGGCATATGATAGCTCACTGTGGTTTTGATTTGCATTTCCTAGGTGATTACTGATGTTGACCATCTTTTCATAAGCCCACTGGCTATTTGTATGTTTTCTTTGGAAAAAATGTCTGTTCATGTCCTGTACCCAATTTTAAATTGGGTTGTTTTTTTTTTTATATTTAGCTGTATGAGTTCTGTTAATATTTTAGATATTACTCCCTCATCAGAGAGAGTATTTGCAAATATTTTCTCCCAGTCTATAGGTCGCCTTTCTATTTTGTTGTTGGTTTCCTACACTGTGCAAAAACTTTCTGGTTTGTTGTAGTCTCTGTTTATTTTTGCTGTTGTTACACTTGCCTGAGGAGACAGATCCAAAAATATATTTCTGAGACCAGTGTGAGAGCCTATTGCCTCAGTTTTCCTCTAGGAGTTTTACAGTTTCCGGTCTTACCTTTAAGTCTTTATCAAATGGTTGGATGGCGTCACCAACTCAATGGACGTGAGTTTGAGCAGATTCTGAGAAATAGTGAAGAACAGGGAAGCCTGGTGTGCTGCCATCCACGAGGTCAAGAAGAGTCAGACAACTTCAGTCAGTTCAGTCGCTCAGTCGTGTCCGACTCTTCGCGACCCCATGAATCGCAGCACGCCAGGCCTCCCTGT
>NW_011494903.1:5494178-5524675 GCF_000754665.1 Bison bison bison
CCACTGTTTCCCCATCTATTTCCCATGAAGTGATGGGACCAGATGCCATGATCTTCGTTTTCTGAATGTTGAGCTTTAAGCCAACTTTTTCACTCTGTTCCTCTTCACTTTCTGCCATAAGGGTGGTGTCATCTGCATATCTGAGGTTACTGATATTTCTCCTGGCAATCTTGATTCCAGCTTGTGCTTCTTCCAGTCCAGCGTTTCTCATGATGTACCCTGCATATAAGTTAAATAAGCATGGTGACAATATACAGCCTTGACACAACTTAGTAACTGAAAAACAGCAACAGACAGTTTTTAGTTTATTTTGTGTATGGTGTAAGAAAATGGTCTAGTTTTCTTCTTTAAAATGGAGCTGTCTAGTTTTCCCAACAGGAGAAGGCAATGGCACCCCACTCCAGTACTCTTGCCTGGAAAATCCAATGGATGGAGGAGCCTGGTAGGCTGCAGTCCATGGGGTCACTAAGAGTCGGACACGACTGAGCGACTTCACTTTCACTTTCCACTTTCATGCATTGGAGGAGGAAATGGCAACCCACTCCAGTGTTCTTGCCTGGAGATCCCATGGACGGACAAGCCTGGTGGGCTGCCATCTATGGGGTCGCACAGAGTCGAACACGACTGAAGCGACTTAGCAGCAGCAGCAGCAGTTTTCCCGACACTTTTTGCTGAAGAGACTATCTGAAACACAAAACAGAAACAGACTCATTGACACAGAGAACAAACCAGTGGTTGCCAGAAGAGAGGTGGGTGGGAGATGGGTAAAATAGGTGAAGGGGATTAAGAGGTACAAATTACCAATTGTAAAGATAAGTCAGTGATACAATGTACAGTGCAGGGAGAATAGTGAATAATGTTGTGTAGCTTTATATGGTGAGTAGTGTATAAAAATATTGAATTACTGTAGTATACATCTGAAGCTAATATAACATTGTAAGTCAATTATACTTCAATTAAAAAATCAGTAAAGTAAAGGTGAACTGTGTAAATAAAAGGGAAAGTTTTGTCTTGATGGCAGTTAACATTCCTCCCCATTCTAAAATTTGTGATGCAGTTTTCCTGAGCTTCTTAAAAGGTTAAATTGGTTAAGATACAAAATAAGTAAAAATTTATTCCTCTTTAAAAAAACCTCACCATTTAACTCGTATTGGATTCAATCCTCTTCTTTCATCTTTCATATTTGCATTCTTCCAATGCAAATATGAAAAACCTATGTAAAATTATTTATGGTATTTTGAAATAATCAGACTATAAAATTTGTAACCATTTTTTTGTGGTGTATGTTTTTCTATAGGTTGAACCTGTGGGTCCCATTGAACTGTCTTCTGGCCCTGAATCTGAAAAAACATTCCCTTCAAAAACCATTAGCATTTCTGAAGAAGGTTTGTGAGGGGTCCAGGGTGGGACTGAAGCCTTTCTTGGGAAGGATGTGTGTGCGCCAGAAATAGTCTTCTTATGTGAGCTGAAGCCATCGGTCCCCTTATTTTTAGATGAGGATTCATTTTGTGATAACATAATGGGCCCCCACCTCAGGCCAGTTTATTTCCTGAGAAGCTGATGCCGTGACCTCCGCTGGCCTTTGCCCCAGAATGAGGCAGTGTGGGCTGGACCGCGGTTATGTGACTCCGCACCACTGGCTGCGTGACCGCTGAGAATCACAGATCTTGTGCTGAGGTGGTGTCTGCCTGCGGTCATCAGAGGAGCCGGAACCTGAAGTTCAGGTTCAGTGGCCTGGCAACGGTGAAGTTATTAAGCTTTGGCATTTCTTATTTTAAGAATGAGAATTTGGGTATTTTTTTAAATGTCTACTATATCTATGATTGTTAGTATCTATATTCTTTCTTTCATTTAGTCTAGTCAGCAGTTTAATTTATTTTGCCAGAAAACGGGGTTTGGTTTATTGATTCTCTTTATTGTTTCTTAATGTTCTTTTTCACAAATTTCTACTCTTTAGCTTTATTATTTCTTCTGCTCTTGGAGGCTTACTTTGTGGGATTTTTCCTAACTTCATACTTTGTTTTTTTCTAATAAATGCATTTGAGGCTGAACGTGTTTATTCAAGGACCCAGATAAGGGTGCTGCTGTTATATCTTTTGGTGGTATTCAATTTATATTAAGATTTATTCTTCAGCTCGTAAAAAGACTTTTTAGCTTCCAAATATTATGGGGCTTGGGCTATATTTTTGTAATTTATTTCCATTTTCATTGTATTGTGATTAGATGAGTGTATGATAATATCATTCTTCAGTTCAGCTTAGTTGCTCAGTCGTGTCTGACTCTTTGTAACCCCATGGACTGCAGCACACCAGGCTTCCCTGTCCATCACCAACTCCCGGAGCCTGCTCAAATACATGTCCATTGAGTCGGTGGTGCCATCCAGCCATCTTATCCTCTGGCATCCCCTTCTCCTCCTGCCTTCAATCTTTCCCAGCATCAAGGTCTTTTCTAGTGAGTCAGTTCTTCGCATCAGGTGGCCAAAGTATTGAAGCTTCAGCTTCAGCATCAGTCCTTCCAATTTATATCACTCTTAGATATTTGTTAAAATTTTGGTTGAGGCTTAGGATATATAGTCAGTTTTTGTAAATATTCTATTTATTTGAAAAGAGTGAGCATTTTCTGTTTATGTAGGAGATGTGTGTGTGTGTAGTCACATACACATATATCATAGACAGACTTCTAAATTACACTGATCAGAAGGGCGCATTAAAAATTACCTGCAATGATTTGGAATTGTTTATTTCTCTTTGTAATTCTGTTAAATGTTTCTTTATGTACTTGTTTTTTTGTTGTTCAGTCACCAGCTCATGTCTGACTCTTTGCCACCCCATGGACTGCAGCATGCCAGGCATCCCTGTTCTTCTCTATCACGCAGAGTTAGCTCAGACTTGTGTCCATTGAGTTGATTATGCTAACCATCTCATCCTCTGTCGTCACCCCCTTCTCCTCCTGTCCTCAGTCTTTCCTAGTGTCAGGGTCTTTTCTAATGAGTCGGCTCTTCACATCAGGTGGCTAAACTTTCAGACTTCAGCTTCAGCATTAGTCCTTTCAGTGAATATTCAGTTTGATTTCATGGTTTGATCTCCTTGCTTTCCAAGGGACTCTCAAAGAGTCTTCTCCAGCACCATGATCAAAAGAGTCAATTCTTTGGCACTTAGCCTTCTTATATGCTCCAACTTTCATATCCATACATGACTGCTGGAAAAGCGATTGCTTTGACTATGCAGACCTTTGTCAGTAAAGTGATATCCCTGCTTTTGAATATGCTGTCTGGCTTTCTCATAGCTTTTCTTCCAAGGAGCAAGCATCTTTTAATTTCATGGCTGCAGTCACCATCTGCAGTAATTTTGGATCCCCCCAAAATAAAGGCTCTCACTGTTTCCATTGTTTCTCCATCTATTTGCCATGAAGTGTTGGGACCAGTTGCCATTATCTTAGTTTTCTGAATGTTGAGTTTTAAGCCAACTTTTTCACTCTCATCTTTCACTTTCATCAAGAGGCTCTTTAGTTCTTTGCTTTCTGCCATAAGGGTGGTGGTATCTGCATATCTGAGGTTATTGATATTTCTCCCGGCTATTGATTCCAGCTTGTGCTTCATCCAGCCTGACATTTCACATGATGCATTCTGCATATAAGTTAAATAAGCAGGGTGACAGTATACAGCCTTGATATACTCCTTTCCCATTTTGGAACCAGTTCTAACTGTTGCTTCTTGACCTGCATACAGGTTTTTCAGGGAGACAGATAAGGTGGTCTGGTTTTCCCATCTCTTTAAGAGTTTTCCACAGTTTGTTGTGATCCACAAAGTCAAAGACTTTAGTGTAGTCAATGAAGCAGAAATAGATATTTTCCTGGAAATCCTTTGCTTTTTCTATGATCCAGTGAATGTTGGCAACTTGATCTCTGGTTCCTCTGCCTTTTCTAAATCCAGCTTATACATCTGGAAGTTCTCATTTCACGTACTGTTGAAGCCTAGCATGAAGGATTTTGAGAATTGCCTTGCTAACACGTGAAATGAGTGCAACTGTTTGGTAGCTGGGACATTCTTTGGGATTGCCTTTCTTTGGGTTTGGAATAAAAACTGACCTTTTTCAGTCCTGTGGCCACTGCTGGCTTTTCCAAATTTGTTGACATATTGAGTGCATCGCTTTAACAATATCAGCTTTTAGGATTTGAAATATCTCAGCTGGAATTCCATCACCTCCACTGGTTTTGTTTGTACTAATGCTTCCTAAGGTTCATTTAACTTCACACTACAGGATGTCTGTCTCTAGGTGAGTGACCACAGCCTTGTGGTAATTCAAGTCATTAAGACCTTTTTTGTACAGTTCTTCTATGTATTCTATGCACCTCTTCTTAATCTCTTCTGCTTCTGTTAGGTCCTTAAAACTTCTGTCCTTTATCATGACCATCCTTGCATGAAATGTTCCCTCGGTATCTCCAGTTTTCTTGAAGAGATCTTTAGTTTTTCCCTTTGAGTTGTGTTCTATTATTTCTTTGCATTGTTCACTTAAAAAGGCTTTCTTACCTTTCCTAGCAATTCTTTGGAACTCTGCATTCAATTGGGTATATATTATGTGGTTCAGGCTATGGGTATATCTTATGTAGTTTAGGCTATGTTATAAAATGAATATAGTTAATGATGATTACTTTTCTTGAATTTTATCTGTTTTATCATTAAGTATACAGCCTTGACATACTCCTTTCCCGATTTGGAATCAGTCTGTTGTTTCATGTCTAGTTCTAACTGTAGCTTCTTGACCTGCATACAGATTTCTTAGGAGGCAGGTCAGGTGGTCTGGAATTCCCATCTTTTTTAAGAATATTCCAGTGTGTTGTGATCCACACAGTCAAAGGCTTTGGCATAGTCAATAAAGTAGAAGTAGATGTTTTTCTGGAACTCTCTTGCTTTTTCGATGATCCAGTGGATGTTGGCAATTTGATCTCTGGTTCCTCTGCCTTTTCTAAATCCAGCTTGAACATCTGGAAGTTCACAGTTCACGTACTTTTGAATCCTGGCTTGGAGAAGTTTGAGCATTACTTTGCTAGCGTGTGAGATGAGTACAATTGTGTGATAGTTTGAGCATTCTTTGGCATTGGCTTTCTTTGGGATTGGAATGAAAACTGACCTTCTCCAGTCCTGTGGCCACTGCTGAGTTTTCCAAATTTGCTGGCATATTCAGTGCAGCACTTTCCCAGCATCATCTTTTAGGATTTGAAATAGCTCAACTGGAATTCCATCACCTCCACTAGCTTTGTTCGTAGTGATGTCCTAAGGCCCACTTGACTTCACATTCCTGGATGTCTGGCTCCAGGTGAGTGATCACATCATCGTGGTTATCTGGGTCATGAAGATCTTTTTTGTACAGTTCTCTATGTATTCTTGCCACCTCTTCTTAATATCTTCTTCTTCTGTTAGGTCCATATCATTTCTGTCCTTTATTGTGCCCATCTTTGCATGAAATATTCACTTGGTATCTCTATAATTTTCTTGAAGAGATCTCTGGTCTTTCCCATTTTATTGTTTTCCTCTATTTTTTTGCATTGATCACTGAGGAAGGCTTTCTTATCTCTCCTTGCTGTTCTTTGGAACTCTGTATTCAAATGGATATATCTTTCCTTTTCTCCTTTGTCTTTAGCTTCTCTTCTTTTCTCAGCAATTTGTAACACCTCCTCAGACAACCATTTTGCCTTTTTTTATTCCTTTTTCTTGGGAATGGTTTTGATCACTGCCTCCTGTACAGTGTCACAAACCTCTGTCCATAGTTCTTCAGGCACTCTGTCTATCAGATCTAATCCCTTGAATCTGTTTGTCATTTTCATTGTATAATTGTAAGGGATTTGATTTAGGTTATACCTGAATGGTCTAGTGGTTTTCCCTACTTTCTTTAATTTAAGTCTGAATTTGGCAATCAGGAGTTCATGATCTGAGCCACAGTCAGCTCCTGGTCTTGTTTCTGACTGTATAAAGCTTCTCCATCTTTGACTGCAAAGAATATTATCAATCTGATTTTAGTATTGACCATCTGGTGATGTCCATGTGTAGAGTCTTCCCTTGTGTTGTTGGAAGAGTGTGTTTGCTATGACTAGTGTATTCTCTTGGCAAAACTCTTGTTAGCCTTTGACCTGCTTCGTTTTGTACTCCAAGGCCAGATTTGCCTGATTCTCCAGGTATCTTTTGACTTCCTACTTTTGCATTCCAGTTCCCTATAATGAAAAGAACATCTTTTTTGGGTATTAGTTCTAGAAGGTCTTATAGGTCTTCATAGAACCGTTCAACTTCGGCTTCTTCAGCGTTACTGGTCGGGGCATAGACTTGAATTACTATGATATTGAATGGTTTGCCTTGGAAATGAACAGAGATCATTTCTGTTGTTTTTGAGATTGCATCCAAGTACCTCATTTTGGACTCTTTTGTTGACTATGATGGCTACTCCATTTCTTCTAAGGGATTCTTGCCCACAGTAGTAAATATAATGGTCATCTGAGTTAAATTCACCCATTCCAAAAAGTTGGCTTAAAACTCAACATTCAGAAAACTGAGATCATGGCATCTGGTCCCATCACTTCATGGCAAATTGATGGGGAAACAATGGAAACAGTGAGAGACCTTATTTTTAGGGGCTCCAAAATCACTGCAGATGGTGACTGCAGCCAGGAAATTAAAAGATACTTGCTCCTTGGAAGAAAAGTTAGGACCAGCCTAGACAGCATATTAAAAAGCAGAGATATTACTTTGCCAACAAAGGTCCGTCTAGTCAAAGCTCTGGTTTTTCCAGTAGTCACGTATGTATGTGAGAGTTGGACTATAAAGAAAGCTGAGCACTGAAGAACTGATGCTTTTGAACTGTGGTGCCGTGAAGACTCTTGAGAGTCCCTTGGACTGCAAGAAGATCCAACCAGTCCATCCCAAAGGAGATCAGTCCTGGGTGTTCATTGGAAGAACTGATGTTGAAGCTGAAACTCCAATACTTTGGCCACCTCATGTGACGAGTTGACTCATTGGAAAAGACCCTAATGCTGGGAAGGATTGGGGGCAGGAGAAGAAGGGGATGACAGAGGATGAGATGGCTGGATGGCATCACCTACTCAATGGACATGGGTTTGTGTAGACTCTGGGAGTTGGTGATGGACAGGGAGGCCTGGCGTGCTGCGATTCATGGGGTCACAAAGAGTTGGACACGACTGAGCAACTGAACTGAACTGAACTGATGTTGGGAAAGATTGAGGTCAGGAGGAGAAGGGGACGACAGAGGATGAGATGGTTGGATGGCATCACCGACTTGATGGACATGAGTTTGAGTAAGTTCCTGGAGTTAGTGATGGACAGGGAAGCCTGGCGTGCTGCAGTCCACGGAGTCGCAAAGAGTTGGACACGATTGAGTGAAATATTATTAAGTAATGACTATCTTTATTCTCAATAATGTTGTTTAGGCTCAAAGTCAATTTTGTTGAATATGTCCATTTCTGTTTGCTTTTGCCTGGTATATCTTTTTTGATACTTTTTATTAAAAATGTTAATGGTAAGTTTCAGGCATAGTTCAGTAGAAGACAAAATAGTATAATTAACCTTCATGTTCCCAACAATCACCTTTACAAGTATCAACCCATGGCCAGTCCTGTTTTATATATCCCACCCACTCTTTCTACCTTTTCCTGAATTATTTTAAAGCAAATTCCAGACAGCACATTATTTTATCCATAAATATTTTAACATTCTCTAAAAGACAAGGTCTATTTTAAAAATAGTAGCAACATCATCACCTCTTTTTTTTAAAAAGTCTTGATACTGTCACGTACCTAATAAGTGTTCAGCTATTGCCAGTTGGCGCATTTTAAAAAATAGTGTATTTGGTCCAGTTGGAGTCCAGATAAGGTCCATACATGGCATTTGGTTGGTGGCTTATAATTCTCTTTTAATTTCTGGGTTCCTCTTTTTTTCTCTCTTTTTCCCCTTCTGGTTTATTGTTGAAGAAACTTGGTTGTTTGTCCTGAAGTATTTTTCAGGGTCTACATTTTGTTAATTGCGTCTCTGTGGTGTCATTTACGTTCTTCTGTTCCCTTTATTTCCTATCATTAGACATCCCTTTACTTTCAAGATGAGTGACTGTGTTATAGATGTGTTCAGCAAATATGGCTAGATTTCATTCTTCAAATAATTACATACTTTGTGTTTTAATTATAAGATATAAGCAGCTGTTTATTGTGATTACTGATACATTTGTGCTTGCTTCTATTATCTTATTTTGTGCTTCCTATTTACTCTCTCTTTTGTTTACTTTTTGTCCTTTTTTCTTTCCTTCTGTTGGATTGAGTTTTCTGTATCCACTCTTTCCCCCTGTATTTGTTCAGAAATTATATAGTCTATTTTTATTCCCTTAGGACATATTCTTCAATTTTCAACATTCAGAATTGAGTGTTGAGATGAATATATTTACCTCACAAGCAACATAAGGTCTTATGTTAGAGCTTTTAGCACTGGTATTCCAGGGGCTCAGTGGTAAAGAATCCGCCTGCTAATACAGGGGACACTGGAGATGCAGGTTCAGTCCTTGGCCAGGAAGATCCCCTGGAGGAGGAAATGCCAACCCACTCTAGTATTGCTGCCTGGAAAATTTCTTGGACAGAGGAACCTGGCTTGCTGCAGTCCATGGGTTTGCAAAGATTCGCACATGACTCTGCACACATACACACATGCCTCTTCACATCTTCTCTGATACTGTTTTCTAATATTTCAGATCTGTACCTTGTTTTTAACCTGCCCACTTAGTCTCCTTTGTCTTTTATTTTTATATGTCTGTACTAATTTGAATTTATCAGCATGTTTGCCAGTTTATTTCCCCTCAGTTGCTTCTTTTTTTCAAAGACATTGTAAACTGAATGATGTACATATGTAAAAAATAAGTATATTAGACAAAAACACAGGTTTCATCAAATAATACTTGTCGTCATTCCCCAAGGTGCAGTCTGGCATTTTCTCTTTTGTGCGGTTATTGCCAGAGTTGCTCCTTGCATCCACTTCGTTGAGGACTGTTTCCTTCCTCCTTCCTGTATTAGTTCTTTCAACTGGAGTCTGTCAGTAGCCAGCTCGCCCAGTCTTTGAGAATAGTTGTAATTTTACTGCAGTGTGTGAGATCAGAATGCTAGGTCGCTGCTTATCTTCCCTCAGTCTTTTAAGATATTATTCCATTTTTCCAGTGACATTTCTAATTGCTGAGTGTATAATACCCATGTGATGTCTAAATTGCTGTTGTTTTATCTCTGATCACTTTTACAGTTTTCATCTTTATTTTGGGTTTATTTTGCATGTTGAAACGGTGTGTCTAGGTGTATAATTCCTTTTATTTATTCTATATGGGAGTAGGGATGGCTTGTTAATTTGCAGTTTTAACACTGGGAAGTCTTACCTGGTTTCTTTTGGAGTACTGCTTTTTCTAAAGCTCTTGTTAGAGGTGTGCTGGGACTTCTCAGTCTACTCCCTGTCTCCTAACCACCCTCAGGGTCTCCCTTTGCTCTCAGTGATGTGCTCCAGGATATTTCCTCAGAACTCTTTCTCTTAGTCTACTCATTCTCTCTACTGCTGTGTCTTCTTTGCTGTAGGATTTTAATTTTGGTGACTACATTCTTAATGTCCAGAAGATTTCTTTCTTTTTCAAATCTCTCTGTTCTTTGGATGTACTGTCCTTTTCTTTTACTGTGGTTTCTATACCTTATTTTATCAGTTTAATCATTTTAGTAATATTTTATGCCCTTTCAGATTATTTTATTTTGTGTCTGCATATTTTCAATTGTCAGATGTGTATACTGATGCTCTGGGCTGCTTATTCTTTTGTGTGAGTTGTAATTTTTTATACGGAGCTTATTTAGGGGGTAGTTCTGCTAGGTTGTGTATGTTTTTCTTTGGCATGATTTTGTTATTTTCTTCTTGCTGTTACTGAAGTAGAAAAAAATGGGGACATGGTTTTATGATCATTTTTTTGGCTTGGAGTTGCTGTACCACATAGATAGTGTAAATTCAGATCCCACACCTGCCTGTAGTATAGCAAGACAGGGGTGGGTGTCTGTTTTCTGAGTTAACTTTTGTTTTTTTCCCATCCACTACCCAGGGAGATAAAAAAGTTTGCTGTTTCTCTAGGGCAGAATTTTTCTTATCCCCACTTTATGGACAGAATTGTCCTTCAGCATTCTCACTTCCTCTCACTGTCTGTAGGAACCAGGTCTCCTGTTCCTCCTCGGGCTATACCAGCAGCATTGTCCATTTAGTGCCCAGATTTGAATTCCTTTTTATTTTACGACACCAGGAGACTTATTTTATTTACAAGTTTGATTGGTTGCGTATGCTTTTTTTTAATTCACCATTTCTTCTGTGTTTTATACAGGTAATGGGCCTATTCACTGCAGCTCCATCTGTTGTGTTTTCTGAAGTTGATAATAAATTTAGTAGTAGATAATAAATTTTCTTACTATGAGACAGTTTAAACTTAATACTGTATTAAATTATTTTATCATGCAGTAAGAAAGTTACCAGAATAATGTCTTTTCCATGTGGTTTTTTTCCCATTATCATTATTTTCTTTTTATTGTAATATATGTTCTCTGGATTAATGCACTTCCTGACTTATATGAATAAAGAAGATCAGAGGGACAAAGAAGAGATTTCAGTAACAGAAACTTACCCTCGACAGAAGACCTTTGTGCTTCCTTCGGCTCATTCAGCCGTCAGCCTTTCCAGTGACCAGAATGTGTCTGCTCTTGGTATTGTTCTTAACTTTTTTTCCTTTACTCTTATTTTCCAAGATACTGTTACTGAAGAGTACTTACTTTACTGGGAATATAGTTGTGAAGGATTTGTGAAGCTATTGCAATATTCATAAGTTTCAGGGAAAAGAAAGTTAAAAATTGTGCCATGAACATGAAGTACTACATTATCGTGTCACTTTCATAAGATACTCTACAAGATGTGTTATGCTGCCGCTACTGTTAAGTCACTTCAGTCGTGTCTGACTCTGTGGGCAACTCTTATTGACCTCATGGACTGCAGCCCACCAGGCTCCTCCGTCCATGGGATTTTCCAGGAAAGAGTACTGGAGTGGGGTGCCATTGCCTTCTCCACAAGATGTGTCATATCTCTGTGTAATTCAGGCTTCTCTGTCCATGGGATTCTCCAGGCAAGCATACTAGAGTAGTTGCCATGCCCTTCTCCAGGGGATCTTCCCGACCCAGGGCTCAAACCCAAGTTGGGTTCTTTACCACGAGCGCCACCTGGAAAGCCCCGTTAAATACATAGCAACTGAAACATTACAGTATTACACTGGTATATAATACTATACTACTATACTGTTTGATTTGTATAAAAATTGAGGAATTAAAACTCTGTCAATTTTAAGAGTTTTGATTTGGAAACAAAATAATGACTGTGACTTTGTGGGCCTCTTCCACATGCCAGACATCACTGTTTTATGTGTGTTGACCCTGGTGTAAGCCTGACCTGTGATCTAGCTACCATTCTCCCATTTTACAGTTGAGAATATTGAGGCTTAGAGAAATTCAGGGCCATTGTTCATTCTATTTCTTTTAGAGCTGATAGTTCAAAATGCTATTCCTTAGTCTTAAGTGATATTTTGTGTCATAGTAATAGCAGGGCATACTACGTATCATAGTTGGAACTCTAATGGTGGCCTTGAAATACCTTTTTTGCCCTCAGATACTTATGGTCAATAAGGGTGATTTTATTGAATGCTTGCAATATGTTTTATTACCATTATTAAAGTTATATAAGCAGTTAGAAATGCTATTTTTAAATGGCATTGCTGTTATTTAAATAAAAACTATTAAGCTGTTTTTAAGCTTTGTATTTTTTCTCTAAACTCTTTCTAGATTCTGTTCATATTTCAGTCATCATCATATGGAGATAATCATTTTTATTCACTGAGTTGTTGTGAAGATTAATTACTGTATATAAAGCATTTAGCTGAGAATCTGTTTGATTCCTATAGGTTCTTGCTCACCAGTATCTTTCCTCTTATGGAAGGGAGAATTGAGAAATGTAGTTAAAGAGGCCTTAGTGGATTCTGATTGTATCTGAGAAGTTTAAACTACATTTGGTACTTGGGAATCACTGACAAATTTTGAGCAGGAGAGGTTTGGAAGAAGACTAGGATGGAGGTCTAGGTCAGTTAGTGAACTTTTAAATTAATGTGACCTGGGCAGTGATGAGGGTCTGGGCAGTGTTGTGGGAAAGGAGAAGAAATGAGACATTCTGAACAGGCAGCTGATGGCTTAAAGCTCAACATTCAGAAAACTAAGATCATGGCATCCGGTCCCATCACTTCATGGCGAATAGATGGGGAAACGTGGAAACAGTGGCAGACTTTATTTTCTCCAAAATCACTGCAGATGGTGATTGTAGTCATGAAATTAAAAGACCCTTACTGCTTGGAAGGAAGGTTATGACCAACCTAGAGAGCATATTAAAAAGCAGAGACATTACTTTGCCAACAAAGGTCCGTCTAGTCAAGGCTATGGTTTTTCCAGTGGTCATGTATGGATGTGAGCATTGGACTATAAAGAAAGCTGAGCGCAGAAGAATGGATGCTTTTGAACTGTGGTGTTGGAGAAGACTCTTGAGAGTCCCTTGGACTGCAAGGAAATCCAATCAGTCCATCCTAAAGGAGATCAGTCCTGGGTGTTCATTGGAAGGACTGATGTTGAAGTTGAAACTCCAATACTTTGTCCACCTGATGTGAAGAGCTGACTCATTGGAAAAGACCCTGATGCTGGGAAAGATTGAGGGCAGGAGGAGAAGGGGACGACAGAGGATGAGATGGCTGGATGGCATCACTGACTCCATGGACATGAGTTTGGGTAAAGTCTGGGAGTTGGTGATGGACTAGGAGCCTGGCATGCTGCGGTTCACGGTGTCGCAAAGAGTCGGAAATGACTGAGCGACTGAACTGAACTGATACTCACTGACTAAGTGGATGGCATGGGTGGAGAAGGAGAACGCAAATGGCTGGTTAGCATTGTCAGACTAAGAGCAAGGATATCACCAGGTCTTAATGTCAAACTCTTAGAGCACCTTCAACCAGATGTAGCATTTCAGGCGATATTCATATCATATTTAGGACCTAGCTTTTGATAAGCAATTAGAGCTTGCTGAGAGGTTTAGGCTAAAAAACAGAAGAGCCTATTCCCTAATTATATAGTTAATATTGATGGAAAATGGGGAAATGCTTAGGACCAGCCTGAGAAATGTCATCCATCAGAGAGCAGGAGGAGCCCACCGTACCCAGTGAGGGAAGCGGATGAGCAGCCTCTGGTGAAGAGACTTTCAAGAAATAGTGAATCCCTGACAGTTTCACAGGCCACCAGAAAGTTAAGGAAGAAGACTGAGTTTTTTTGAGCACTTTAAGACCTATCTAATAAGTGAAGTCAATGATCAGGCTGAGTGCACTGTTTGGCACTTTTTCAGAAAGGAACTGTGACTGTCAAGGAATGAAGCTCATCTGTTGTGTGTGTTAGTAAATTATAAAGGCCATCCCAAAGAAAAAATCCAAGGTGGTTTGAAAATGAAGGATAGAATCTTCCTGTGTTACTACTTTTAAAAGTTGTCATTTGACTATAACACTTTTCTGCCTTTTGATAAAAGGAATCATTTTATCAAAATCGTTCATTTCTTAGATCTTTTATATCTGATTAGTCTATACTTAGGGTTTCCCTGGTGTCACGGGGTAGAGAGTCGGTCTGCTGCTACAGTAGATGCAGGCTCAATCCCTGGTCAGGAAGATTCCCAGGAGAAGGAAATGGCACCCCACTCCAGTATTCTTGCCTGGGAAATCCCATGGACAGAGGAGCCTGGGTGGGGGGTTACAGTTCTTGGGGTCAGACATGACTTAGCAACTATATAAACAAGTCTATACTTACACCATTATTGAAGAACTCACAAATGACCAGACTCAGAGACCAAAGATAATGTGAAATTCTTGATGTGAGGATTAAAAAACAAAAAATGTGCTTAAGAAAGCAAAATTATTTGATATTAAAAACATGGGGATGTCTCAGTCATAGAGGCAAGGTGGGTTTATCTTAGTATTAGAAAATCTTAAGGAAATATTTTTGAGAAGAGACGTCAGGACACTTTTCTCTCTGTTAACTCAGTTCTCTTTGAGGGTTAAACACAGAAAGCTGAAAAGGCTATGTTTTGCTCTAAAGACATGTTATTAATACTGGACAAGGTTTAAAAATCATCCTTTGAGTCATGTTCTTCCATGTAAAGGCCTTTGGGATTAAATTAGATGTTTTCTACACAGTATTCCCTTCAGATCATCAAAAGTTTTTTTGTTTTCTTTTCTTTTTAAAAAGTAAATCACACTCCAGTATTCTAAACCGTGTATGAAGCAAAGTAGATTATACCTCCTAACATGTATTGTTCAGAGTGCTCTGGATAGACAAGTAATCTTAAAATGTGGACACTATTCACCACCAAATATAGGTTTAAAAATATTTCAGTTTGTGGACATATAATTTCTAGATCAGGCTAATAATTTAAAATAGGAAAAAATAACTGACCTGAAATTTTAATTCATAGTAATGTTTCTTTTTTTTTAAGGTGTGAACAACAGTGATGAATTATTTGAAAGGTAACTATCTTAATTCATAGTTTTACTTGCAGTTAGGTACAAATCATATGTTCTGGAAATTTTGTTGTTCATATGTATGTAAACTTTACACTAAATATTTTTTGTGGATTAAAGGAATGTAATTCCCATTGGGAATGGGATCTTTTAAGAAACTGATGATTGTTATGTTGTATCTCACTGTTTTAGAGTAGGTAGGTAGAGTATCTGCTGCATTTTCTTTTACTGCATATGTATTAAATTGCAATAGGCAGGACAGATTAGAAGCTGTCTTCGAGGCCTTACGTTTGCTCCTTTGAGAGTACATATGAAGTTGTCAATTACTGATGATTATGCTTTTCCACTGAGGATTAATGAGATTAAAGCAATAGAATGAAATTAGTTATATGCTTATCATTTTTGTGTTCATTTATGCTCTTGAAGAGCGTAGTTTTAAATGCTTATTTTTGCTTAATGTAAGTAAGTTGTGGATACTGATTTATATTTCTCATATTGCATTTGGGAATGAAGTGCTTCGGTAGATCCACTCCAGATGAGTGAACTGACTGATATTGCAGACATTATCAATGACCTTATAACAAAAGATGGAGTTTCCAGTGAAGAGCTCGGCCTAACAGAGCAACAGGCTAGGAGCATCTCCAGGTAATCATTGAATAATTCATTTTTAACCTGTTTAAAATGTTTGTGGTTTAAGAGTATTTTAAAAAATGACCATTTTTGGTGATTTTTTAGGAAACAGATTCAAAGCTTACATAGATTTTTTTTCTCTGTTAATAGATTTTGTGATGTTTGTGTGTCATTCCTCCCCTTCCTCCAACAATCATAGACTGGCTTCTGTAACTAATACAGCACGTCTGTATCCTGAGTTTTCTGAAGGTCTCATCGCTCTGAGTACAACATAAATATAATCCTGTTTCTTCTTAAAGTAATTAATAATTTAGTTCATAGTACTGTACCCTAGACATGAACCTTTAGAATACATTTTAAATAGCTTTTCTTGGAACATTATGTTAAAATGTTTTTCCTTGTTGCCTTTCCTGGGCCATGAACTGGTTTTTGATAGAATAAAGGCTGCCTCTTCTATTGATGCTTCCTTGGGATACATACACCTTTTGGCTTATTGATTCATTGGGGGTTGGCTGGATAGGGTACTCTCTGCCTGGTGCATCCCAAGAGTCCAGACTCCCAGAAGAAAAGCAGGTGTCTAGTGTGAAACCACACTGTCTCTGTCCATAACCCGTCTTCACGTTAGGATGGTGTCTTCTTCCCACGCTGCGTGTTTGAGTCGGCCCTGAATCGCTGTCTCACACCACCTTGTTTCTTGGGCCACTGTTAGTGCTGTTTGTGTAGAAGCCAGGATGGGATTAGATGTACAAAAGCTGTATCGAGAAAATTCCTGAGAGGAAGAAGATCAGAAGTGAGGCATCAGACCACAGTGCAAGTCTGGCCCCTCCCTGTGGAGGAGAGAAGGCTGAGTTAGTTAAGTCCAGAGTACAGTGTGGTTCTAGGAAAGCTTCAGCTGGGTCAGTGGTGAGACATCAAGCCAGAGTCAACTTCAGAGGAGTCCTGTCTCTTATAGGTCGGGGCCAGCCACAGCATCCCTGCCATGCTCCTCATTAGCTCAGGTTGGACCCTGGGAAGTACAGCCTGAGCAGGAACCTGAGGCCAGATCCGGGTCCAGGAGGGCTGCAGTTTAGAGGTCATCTCTGTGTAATAAGTTTTGGAAGTGATTGAGATGGTCCAGGAATAGATCGATGAAGAAATCCAGAACCTTTAGAAACATTCATATTGGTGGTGAGCAGAGAAGAAGGATGCCCAGTATAAGAGGCTGTGTTGTGTTTTGAGAGTGAGAAAAAGACCCAGGTAAGAGAGAGTTTAAAGCAGAAAGGAGAAGCCAGTTGCACCAGATACTATAGAGAAGTCCAGTAGGAGGAAGACTGAAGAGGCTCTTGGTGACCTGAGATTTTTGTCAGTGGATTTCAGGAGACAGGTTGGAGCAAATTGACTAGACATCAAAGCATATGACTGGAGTGGGTAGCCATTCCCTTCTCCAGGGGATCTTCCCAATCCAGAGATCCAACCCAGGTCTCCCACATTGCAGGCGGATTCTTTACCATCTGAGCCACCAGGAAAACCCAAAAGAATACTGGAGTGGGATGTCATGCCCTCCTCCAGGGGATCTTCCCAACCCAAGGACTGAACCCAGGTTTCCTGCATTGCAGACAGATTCTTTACTGTCTGAGCCACCAGGGAAGCCCATATGTATGCATGTATTCCCTCTCTCTGGAGCCTCTCTCCCACCCCTTCCCCCCCACCAACCCCGATTCCACCCCTCTGGGTCATCCCAGGGCACTGAGCTGAGCTCCCTGTGCTGTACAGCAGTCTCCCACCAGCTGTCCGACATACTCATGGTGGTGTGTATCCATCAGTGCTGCTTTCGCAATTCATCTTAATCTCTCCTTCCCCAGCTGTGTCCACAGTTCCATTCCCCACACTGGTACCTCTGTTCCTGACCTGCAAATATGTTCATCAGCACCATTTTTCTAGACTTCACATATATTCATTAATATACAATGTTTGTTTCTCACTTTCTGACTTACTCTGTATGACAAGGCTCTGGATCCATTCACATCACTACAACTGACTCAATTCCTTTATATCTGACTGAGTAATATCCCATGGTGGAGAAGGCAATGGCACCCCACTCCAGTACTCTTGCCTGAAAAATCCCATGGATGGAGGAGCCTAGTAGGCTGCAGTCTATGGGGTCGCTAAGAGTCGGACACAACTGAGCGACTTCACTTTCACTTTTCACTTTCATGCATTGGAGAAGGAAATGGCAACCCACTCCAGTGTTCTTGCCTGGAGAATCCCAGGGACGGGGGAGCCTGGTGGGCTGCCGTCTAAGGGGTCGCACAGTCGGACACGACTGAAGCGACTTAGCAGCAGTAGCAGCAGCAGCAATATCCCATTGTATGTATGTACCACATCTTCTTTATCCATTCATCTATCAGTGGACATTCAAGTTGCTTCCATGTCCTGGCAGTTGTAAATAGTGCTGCAGTGAACACTGGGGTACGTGTACTATCTCCATAACAAATTTAAAATCAAGTGATGCACTGCTGGTTAAATTTCTCAGGATGCAGCATCCCTCTGGTAGACGTCCACAAAGAACTGAGAAGGAGAGAAGAGAGATTCAAGTCTGGATGAAAAGAAAACGAAAAGAAAGAATGGCAGAGTACTTAAATCAGCTGGCAGAGAAGAGAGGGCAAGAACACGATCCTTTCTGCCCCAGGAATAACCCAGTAAGTCTGCAGTATCAAGGGTAATGGAATTATCACAGAATATGCATAACTTTTTCCTGGCAGGTATTCAAGAGAAGGATGAACATAATTCAGAATCATTTATTATTTGATAGAAAAGTCAGCATTTTACTTAAGTCAGGGAAAATTAAGAAATTACCTTAACAAAATGTAGCAAGGGACTATAAACCATGTTTGATTAAACTGTCTTAAATATTTTTTCTCCATGAGGCTAATCATGGCTCTAACATTTTAACCATTGAATGAAGAGATCAAGGGATTGGGCGACCAACTGAAGTCACTCCCTTAATTTTCAATGAAAGTCAGTTGCAGTCGAACAACTTGATTATGTATGTAGTAAAGGCGTTTTAAAAATCAGTTTTCTCTCTGTAAGTTGTCTACAAGAAAACCTTTTTAAAGTATGGTCCAGTCGTGTGCCAACAGAGCAGTGGCACTTCTGTGTGTGTAAAGCTTTCCTTTAAACTGTCAGCTTTTGTTTACCGAGTCCTGACTATGGATATCACCATGGCTAGGTCAGAAGTGTTCTGCTTCAGAACATGAAATAAGGCAGTATTACTTGGATGATTATATAACTATGAAAGTCACATTTACATTACATTTGGATTATAGTGTATCTTTTACTTTGTAATCTGAAATAAATATGATACTTTATTTTTTTCACCATCATTAGGGAAACACATTTTATAAAATAAGTGAATCTTCCAAGAAAGATTATCACATTTAAGCACCAAATGTGCAAAAGTAGGTGAACTATTACTTAATGTCATTTATTTACCTGTGTCTGGAGAAGGCATGCTAACATTAGACGACATTTTGTTGATAGCTCTGGAGACATGATAATGACCTTCAGAGCTTGAAGACCAGAATCTTACAGTGTGTGTGTATATGTGTATTCTTCCACCCCATGGAGGGTGAGTTCCCATATCACCCTCCCATCAGCCAAACAGATACCCCAGATGGTTAGAATTATATCCAAATTTAGAATAAATTAACTCTGAGGGTGTTGGGACTGTTTTGTTCTTAGACTTTGTGACATCTCCTTCAGTATTGCAGGTAAATTTTTAGTTTCTATTTGGGTAAAGATATGGAACTAGTGAGGGATTAATGTAATTTAAAATTTACATTTTTATTAGAAATCAATAAAACATTGCGTTTATTATTGACTACTATATAGGACCTTGAGAAAGTGAATTCACTTCTCTGTGTATGTTTTTATATACACAGTCATCCCTGTGAAAGGACTTACCCTCATTAGTAATTCAACAGTAACTCAGTATTTCGGAATAAGACATATTTATAGCTGATGTTGGCCAGTTTATCTTGTGTCGCATGCATTTTGAAGACTTTACAAGTCACAATAAACCTACTGTAGTAGGTTTCTGGCAAACATTTTAAAACATTAAAATGATGGTTTTGAATGCCTCACTCATTTCTGCTTTTATCAACCAAGCTCTTGGTGAGATTAATCACAAGACAGAGTACCAAGTATAGGTGTCTCCATCCTGAAATGTGCCTGTTCTCCATTTTAAGTTGCAGCTGATAAGGATCTCTCCTTTTGAGAAAATATATGAATTTAGCTGCTAAAATAGACTTTGTACTCTATTTATTAAATTGGATTTTATTTTAATTACATGATGCTTTAACATTTTCATGTTTTGGGCTGGAGTAGGCAAGATTCATCAAATATGACAATGTTTTATACTGTTCCTAAATAGCAAAATTATATTTTAGCTTCCTATTAAAATTTATTAGTAGAATTTTCATGTTTTCCGTGGATTGTAATTGTTTAATTATTTGAACTGAATGGTAATGAACTAACTGGTTATTTCTTGTGCAGTTTTACATGACTTCAAGGGAAATCAGGCTGAGACAAAAGATGAAGCATGAAAAAGACAGGTGAGTTTGGTAGTTACACCCTGATCATTCTCTCTCACTCACTTGAGACCATAGATAATGCCTTAGGCATTCCAGTTTTCATAGTAGTCCCTTTTTGTTGATAAATAGAAAAGTACGGGAGATAACTGCAGGGAAAATAATTAGATTCCACTATCCTTTTTAGGAATTTGCTTTCAAATGTTGTTTATTCCATTCAATTTTTGTAACTTATTTCTGAAATCCCTCTCCCTCTCCCAATCCAAATATGTGTGTGCGTTTTTTAAGCACCCCACTGCTGCCTCTGCTAAGTCGCTTCAGTCGTGTCCAACTCTGTGCGACCCCATAGACAGCAGCCCGCCAGGCTCCCCCATCCCTGGGATTCTCCAGGCAAGAACACCGGAGTGGGTTGCCATATCCTTCTCCAATGCATGAAAGTGAAAGGTGAAAGTGAAGTTGCTCAGTCGTGTCTGACTCTTAGCGACCCCATGGATTGCAGCCTACCAGGTGCCTTTAATAATACCTCCTAATGGTTTTCAGAAATCTGACATTTGAATTTGCATTGAACTGCATTGAAGAAAATCAGTACTAGGTGGTCTTCAAACACCGTGTTCCCTCTAGAAATATGAAGTGAAAGGGACTCTCTTACTAAATGTTATTTAATTTTTTATTTTAAAGATTGCTACTCTCAGACCATTATAGTCGTCGAATCTCACAAGCATACACTCTGATGAATGAACTGTTATCTGAATCAGTACAACTTCCAGCAGCTGCTCAGAAACCATTGCCTAACAGAAAAGCTCACATTCCCAGAAGGCAACTCTCTCCTTCTCCAAGAGGGTAAGACGAGGTTTGGCGTGTCATTTGGCAAGATAACGCCAGGCGTGATAGTGTGGAGCACCGTTGTGACTCGGGTTCAGTGTGTTTGCTCTGAAATGTGGTGATAAAGTGAAGGGGAACCGTGCCATCATTAGTTTTCATCAGTTTATAGAATCACCAAGGAAAAGGACAAAAATGGCATTAAATATCTAATTAAGACATAGCAAAGCACTTCTGAGTGCCTAATACAGTCTTTATATCCATTCAATCCTGTTTTCTTCCTTTCTGTAGTTTTTGTGACATTCCTTCTGTAATTTGCCTCCTAGCTGCTCTCCCTGTTTCTCCAGTTGGTTCCACCCTTGTAGGAAAACGATGGTCCTCATCAGCTTACTGCTTCTTCTGCTGTCCCCTCCGAATTATTGCCGATTCAGTTGTAGATACTGTCATGTTTCTTAAATTAATGACCTGCAGTCAGTTTGGATATGAGTTCAGTAGGCAAGGATTAATTAAACATGGATGCTAAAGAAAAGCACCCAAGAGTAAAGTTTCTCATATGGCACACAAACACAAAATTTGTTAGTGACACATAAGGAGGAAATGAACTAGCAGTTTAATGTTGTTAAAAATTACCACCTTTGACAAAATAACTGATTAGGTTTGTAAACATGATCTCGTAACTTAAGAACCTAGAGGAAATGCTACCCAACGCAAACCTAGATGTAATCATATTACTTGTGTGTAATTTGAGGTGTAATCAAAATAGTAGAGATTCTCTTTGAATATTTCTTAGAATAATGCACACTATTTAATACATAAATAACTGGCAAATGTATACAGCCTTTGAAATGATTAGAGAGATAATAAAAACCAATTTCTTTGGGGAAAAAATGAGTAAACTTTGAAGTATAAGTTACTATATACTAAATGACCACTGAGGTGCAGAATAAGCCAAGTCAAATGAATGCATTAATCTGAGCTGAAATTTGGATTTTTGAAATATATCACTGATAGAAGAGTCTAGAATATAATTATGTGATTTCTACTTCAGAGAGAATCGACATGGTCACAATTTCCCAATATACAGACCTGGAAAAGTCAGACATACATCCACCAAACCAAGTTATACCCAAAAGGGGAGACCTTTTGGGCAATCTCAAGGCTCACCTTGGCCACGTGGTAAGATTGAGAGCTTTCTTTTATCTTGTGTAATTTGGACCTATTCTTTCTTGGTTCCAGAGTTGTGTTTTCATTAGTGAAAAGTTTTAAATCTCAGTTAAAAGCAGTTCCCATTTCAACAGAATGCAAGAGATTGATGAAGACTTAGCTGTACTGGAATTTTGTTCTATTACTTTGAAATGGGAAGACCCTAGGAATCTTCATAAACTAATGGCCTTTAATTCTGTGTGATATGACTTATTTGGGAATCAGTTTCTTTGATGTGTCTGGTTAAAGAGGTAGGCATTTTTACAATCAACTTCTAATAGATTACAGGATGGATATATCAAAGAGGAAGAATAGAAGAGGCTCAGATGGAAATAATGTTTTTACCATTTTTGAATATTCTTTTCCATATTTAAACATATAGTATCTGTTATTTACTTATTGGTGGGCTTCCCTGGTAGCTCAGCTGGTAAAGAATCTGCCTGCAATGCAGGAGACCTGGGTTCGATCCCTGGGTTGGTAAGATCCCCTGGAGAAGGGAAAGACTACCCACTCCAGTGTCCTGGCCTGGACTAGCCATCCTTTAATTAATTTTGCCATATTTGGGTTTTTGTTACTAAAGTAAAACATATTTATTTGTTTAAAAATGTATAATTATAGCTAACATGTAGTATAAATATATACAGCTAAGACTGTATAATAATAACTAGTGAGCCAGGTTCTGTTTAATTATTAGAATTACAACTCTGTTAGAAAGGTAGTACTGTGTTCCCATTTTAAGCATCAGAAAGCTAAGGCAGAGAAAGTTGAAATAACTCCCCAAGATCAGATATCTAGGAAGTGGTAGAGTCTGTATTCAAACCCAGTCAGGGCCACATCTAAAACGTGACCTTTAGTATGCTGCCTCAGTTGAGAAAATTGGAGTTTCCATAAATCACAGTCCTTTAGATAAAATTTTATAATTTTGTTAACTCTTGATTTTGGTTGACAGATTACAATAAGAAAACTGTTCTTTTTAAAACTAGAATTTCAAAATAGTAACCTTTAAAAACTTTTTTTAAAAATTTTATACCTTATACATTTACAAAAATTAAATATCCAAAATTGGAGAGGATTTTAAACTTGAATCATGGTTTCTTAATGTCATATGGAAGAGTCTTGGCTTATGTGGAAATACGTCTTTTTTCTTGGACCTGTCCAGTGTTAGGCTTGTATTGTTACGTTGCACTTGACTGGGCTGAGACCTCGGCCCCCTATGGACCCATTACGTGCCCCCCTTCTTGCTGAGCTATGCTTGAGAAGGTGTTCCTGCTGCTGAGGCGCACAGAAGTCCTCAGTAACCCCCAGCCTGTGCAGATAAGTCCAGACCCTCTCCCTAGCCTGCAAGGTGTCTTCCCCATCGGTTTTCCTTAGCCTCCTTCCTCCATAACATCCAGATAACCCACGACACTTGCAGGCTTGTTTTCCAAACACATGCTGTGTGCTCCCATTCCAGCACTCAAATTTCCCCTTATTACCATAATGATACCCTTCCAGTGTCTTGGAAGACATCCCTAATTTCAGTTATTTAGCTGTTCTAACCTGATGTAATGATTTTAACATCTATGTTTTCATTTTTAAATTGGCTAATACGTAACTTGCACAGTGGTGTGAGCAGTAGAGACAAATAGTAGTAGCATTGGGGGGGACCTCCCAAAGGTGGCTCCGTGGGAAAGAACCTGCCTGCCAGTGCAGGAGGTGTGGGTTTGATCCCTGGATCGGGAAGATCCCCTGAAGGAGGAAATGGCAACCCACTCCAGTATTCTTGCTGGGATGATCCCATGGACAGAGGAGCCTGGTGGGCTGTAGTCTGTGTGGTCACAAAGAATTGGATATGACTGAGCAACTGAGCTCAGTAGCACAGTAGCTCTGGTAACAAATCAGGTTTTTTTATTTGTTCTCTGAATCCTCAATCCAATGTTTCTGCCCCTTCTGAGGCACTACTGCAACGGGCCTTATGTCGTAGTTATGTATAAAGTTGGTTTTGTCCCATTATAGACTAAATGTTTTGAGGGTAGCAAGACTCTCTTCATCTTGTGGTGGTGGTGGTATTCAGTAGCTAAGTCATGTCCTACTCTTTGCAAACCCATGGACTGCTACACGCCAGGCTTCCCTGTCCTTCACTATCTCCTGGAGTTTGCTCAAACTCATGTCCATTTTGTCGATGATACCATCTCACCATCTCATCCTCAGGCACCCCCTTCTCTTCCTGCCCTCGGTCTTTCCCAGCATCAGGGTGTTTTCCAGTGAGTCATCTCTTCAAATAAGGTAGCTACCTTATTGGAGCTTTAGCATCAGTCTTTCCAATGAATATTCAAGGTTGATTTTCTTTAGGATTGACAGGTTTGATCTCCTTGGTGTCCAAGGGACTCTCAAGAGTCTTCTCCAGCACCACAGTTTAAAAGCATCAGTTCTTTGGTGCTCAGTCTTCTTTATGATCTCTTACATCCATACATGATTACTGGAAAAACCATAGCTTTGACTCTATGGACCTTTATCAGCAAAGTGATGTCTTTGCTTTTTAATATGCTGTCTAGGTTTGTCATAGTTTTCCTTACAAGGAGCAAGCATCTTTTATTTTCACGACTGCAGTCACCATCTGCAGTGATTTGGGAACCCAAGAAAATAAAATCTGTCACCGTTTCCACTTTTTATCCATCTATCTGCAATGAAGTGATGGGACTGGATGCCATGATCTTCAGTTTTTGGATATTGAGTTTAAGCCAACTTTTTCCCTCTGCTCTTTTACCCTCATCAAGAGACTCTCTAGTTTCTTTCCCTTTCTGCCACTGGTATTGTATCATCTGCATATCTGAGGTTACTGATACTTCTCCGGGAAATCTTGATTCCAGCTTCTGCTTCATCCAACCCAGCATTTTGCATGATGTACTCTTCAAAGAAGTTAAATAAGCAGGGTGACAATATACAGCCTTGATGTACTCCTTTCCCAATTTGGAACCAGTCCATTGTTCCATGTCCAGTTCTAACTGTTGCTTCTTGACCTGCATGCAGGTTTCTCAGGATACAGGTAAGGTGGTCTGGTATTCCCATCTCTTGAAGAATTTTCCACAGTTTGCTCTGATCCATACAGTCAAAAGCTTTAGCATAATTGAATAATTAGATAAATGGGGGAAAAAACTATCTAGTTTTTTGCCTAAAAATAGCTATTTATAAGCTAATTATTGTTCAAGTATATTAATGGGTAGATATTATAGTACTTACACAGTAATCATAGAACAGTATATGACTAGCTGTTATCCGAGGGCCTGTCACTTAGCTTCCCTAGATCTCTAAAGGTAAGGTAGTAGAGGCAGCTTGAGGGACTGTGAACACAATGACCTTCCTGACTGCCTCTGCCACACCCAGAACCAGCCGTTCCCCTGGCAGCATTCAGAGGCAGTGGAGAAACCCAGTCAGTGTAACAGTCAACTTGACCCCACTGAGGCAAGTTTAGTCATTGTACAGATGAGAAGTTTGGATCCATCAAGATTTAACGATTCCCTGAAGTTCTTTTGTAAAAGAAATTTTCCTGAAAATACTTGTGGGTTTGACTATATATGTTGCTATCTGTCTTTTATAAAGCAGTATACAGTGGGTTTTTTTTGGCTATTTTATTCAGCCCTGTGTACAAACTGTTAAAGGTAAGCATCTTTTCTTCCCCTTGTTTTATGGTTAATTCTATCAAAAACAATGTATAGAGACTATATAAGTATCTGAGAGGCATTATAGGCATAAATAATAGGGTCTAGCCTTTGAAATTAACCAGGTTCATAGCCCAGCTCCCTTGCTTACTTTGTGTCATCAGATATGTTTTTAAAAATCTACCTCATAGAGTTGTTGAGGATTATAAGTAAAATATTTTCAATAACATATACAGTAAATGGATGCTACCAATCCTGGAATTTAAGAACCCTTAATTGATCCTTCTCTTGGCATTTTGCCTAGGTATTCCACTGGGAATAGGCTTATATGCCTGGATTTTCCAGTTGCCAGAGATGTTGTTGAGGCACATGTGCCAGATGAGAAAGGGCTGTGGTTGTCCTATAGAGATACCAAGCCTCAAAGTAGACTTTCCCTTCCTTCAGCTACACTCTTGTTTTGCTTTCTTGGTTCAAATCAGCCATCTTTTACTGTGCTCAGTGGCTTAAGTTATGTCCACCTCTTTTCAACCCCATGAGCTGTAGCTACCAGGCTCCTCTATCCATGAGATTCATGAGATTTTTCAGGCAAGAATACTGGAGTGGATTGCCATGCCCTCCTTCTGAGCATCTTCCCTATCTAGGAGTTGAACCCATGTCTTCTGCATTGCAGTGGACTTTTTACTGCTGAGCCATTGGGCCTCTACTAAACATATTTCTGTCCTCAGTGAATTTACAACCTGAAAGATGAAAAATTACACATACGTACGGAAAGTTGAAGGAGTTTTCCTGTCTTTGTAGAAACTGCTACTTTTACCACACAGAGAAAAGCTGGTGCAGCCAAAATGGTGGTTAGAAAGGTTGTACCATCTCCAGTTATCATCCGAAAAGGTATGGGTAAAGGATAGAAAGTTCTGGGGCTTAATACTAAAAATTTTTAAATCATAAATCACTCTTAGAAATGTCAAATACAGATTTTAGTATGAAGAGTGTGGCTGGATGGTGGTAATGGGCTTAATAAGCGTACTGCTCAACATAAAAACAAGTAGTCAGGAAGGTGCTGTGATCACATAGCCATAGAGCACATAGACCCCTAAGTATGGCCAAAGTAGCTCTCCTCTGATCAGCTAGAGAGAAGGAAATTATAACTCATTATCTCAATTTCTGACATCTCCTCCAGCCCATCCCTCAACTGCTGTTACTTTTCACAATTTAAAACACAGTTTCACATTCATCCTCCTTTTAACTCTCAGGTTGTTAATGCCAGGTTGGTAGGGCAACTCTTATCCCCATCTTAAGCTGAGCAAACTAATGCAGAGAAGTGGCCTCCTCACATACCCTTAGAACAGTAGAAAGAACAGCTACAGACTGAAAGTAAGGGGATGGAAAAAGATATTCCTTGTGAATGGAAATCAAAAGAAAGGTGGAGTAGAAATACTCATATCAGACAAAATAGACTTTAAAGAATATTACAAGAGAGAAGAACACTACATAATAATCCAAGATAAGATATAACAATTGCAAACATAGGAGCGCCTCAATATATAAGGCAAATACTAACAGCCATAAAAGGAGAAATTGATAATAACACAATAATAGTAGGGGATTCTAACACCCCACTTTCATCAGTGGATAGATCATCCAGACAGAAAATCAATAAAGAATCACAGTTCTTAAATGACACATAGACCAGATGGACTTAACTAATATTTATAGAGCATCCCATCCAAAAGCAGCAGAATACACATTCTTCTCAAGTGCACATGGAATATTCTCCAGGATTGATCACATGCTGGGCTACAAAGCAAGCCTTCGTAAATTTAAGAAAATTGAAATTATATCAAGCATCTTTTCTGACCACAACACTATGAGATTAGAAATCAACTACAAGGAAAAAAAACTGGAAAAAACACCAATATGTGGAAGCTAAACAATATGCTACTAAACAGCCAATGAGTCACTAAAGAAACCAAGGCACAGAGAAAAACAGCAGTGAAGGCAGTGATCCAAACCTATGGGACACAGTTCTGAGAGGAAGGTTTCCAGCAATACAGTCTTACCTCAGGAAATAAGAAAAACTTCAGATAACAATCTAACCTTACAACTAAGGCAACTACAGATAGAAGAACCAACAAAATCCAAAGTCAGTAGAATGAAAGAAATCATAAAGATCAGAGCAGAAATAAATGAAAGAGATGAAGGAAACAGTTGAAAAAGATCAATGAAACTAAAAGCTGGTTCTTTGAAAAGATAAACAAAAGTGATAAACCAGACTCAAGAAAAAAAGGGAGAGGGCTTAAATCAATAAAATTTGAAATGAAAAAGAAGTTACAGTGGACACTGCAGAAATACAGAGGATCATAAGAGACTACTACAAGCAACTATATGACAATAAAATGGACAACCTAGAAGAAATGGACACATTCTTAGAAAGGTACAATCTCTGAAGACTAAATCAGGAAATAGAAAATATGAACAAACCGATCACAAGTACTGAATTGAAACTGATTTTAAAACTTCCAACAAACTCAAGTCCAGGACCAGATGGCTTCACAGGTGGGTTGTATCAAACAATTGGAGAAGAGTTAACAAAACTGTCTTTCTGAAACTATTCCAAAAGAGTGCCATGGAAAGAATACTCCCAAACTCATTCTGTGAGGCCACCATCACCCTGATACCAAAACCAGACAAAGATGGCACACAAAAAAAGAAAATGACAGGACAATATCACCAATGAACATAGATGCAAAAATACTCAACAAAATACTAGCAATACCTTAAAAGGATCATACACCATGATCAAGTGGGATTTATCCCAGGGATGCAAGGATTTTTCATGCCTAGAGAATTTCCCTTAGCATTTGTTGTAAAACTGGTTTAATGTTGCTGAATTCTCTTAACTTCTGCTTGTATGGAAAGCTTTTGATTTCTCCCATCAAATCTGATCAAGAATCTTGCTAAGTAGAGTGTTCTTGGTTGAAAGCTCTTCCCTTTCATCACTTGAAATATATCATGCCATTCCCTTCTGGCTTGTAGAGGTTCTGTTGAGAAATCAGCTGATAATCTTGTGGGATTTCCATTGTATGTTGTCTTTATTTCCCTTCTTGCTTTTACATTTTTATCTTTGTTTTTAATTTTTGTCAGTTTGATTACTACATGTCTCAGTGTATTCTTCCTTGAGTTTATCCTGCCTGGGACTTTGTGCCTCCTGTACTTGGTTGACTATTTCCTGTTAGGGATGTTTTCAGCTATTATCTCTTCAAATATTTTCTCAGGTCCTTTCTCTCTTCTCCTTCTGGGACCCATATATGCAAATATTGGTGTGTTTAATGTTGTCCCAGAGGTCTCTTAGGCTGTCTTCATTTATTTTCATTCTTTTTTCTATATTCTGTTTCACAGCAGTGATTTCCACCATTCTGTCTTTCATGTCACTTACCTGTTGTTCTGCCTCAGTTATTCTGCTATGGATTCCTTCTCGTCTACTGTTCATTTCTGTTCATTCTTCTACGTCTTTGGTAAACATTTCTTGCATCTTCTCCATTATTTTTCCAAGATCCTAGATTATCTTCACTATCATTATTCTACATTCTTTTTATGGAAGGTTGCCTAGCTGCACTTAATTTATTTGTTTTTCTGGAGATTTACCTTGTTCCTTCATCTGGGACATAATCCTATTTCTTTTTATTTTGGTTAGCTTTCCGTGATTGTAGTTTTTGTTTTGGAGGCTATAGTTCTTGTTTCTTCTGTCTGCCCTCTGGTGAATGAGGATAAGAGGCCTATGCAAGCTTCTGGATGGGAAGGACTGGCTGCAGGGAAAATGGGGGTCTTGCTCTGGTGGGCAGGGCTGTGCTCAGTAAAATTTCAATCCAAGTGTCTGCTGATGGGTGGGGCTGTGCTTCCTCCCCCGTTAGTTGTTTGGCCTAAGGCATCCCAATCCTGGAGTCTCCTGGCTTTCAGTTCAGTTCAGTCGCTCAGTCGTATCCGACTCTTTGCGACCCCATGAATCACAGCACGCCAGGCCTCCCTGTCCATCACCAACTCCCAGAGTTTACCCAGACTCATGTCCATTGAGTTGGTGATGCCATCCAGCCATCTCATCCTCTGCTGTCCCCTTCTCCTCCTGCCCCCAATCCCTCCCAGCATCAGGGTCTTTTCCAATGAGTCAACTCTTCGCATGAGGTGACCAAAGTATTGGAGTTTCAGCTTCAACATGAGTCCTTCCAATGAACACCCAGGACTGGTCTCCTTTAGGATGGACTGGTTGGATCTCCTTGCAGTCCAAGGGACTCTCAAGGGTCTTCTCCAGCACCACAGTTCAAAAGCATCAATTCTTTGGCGCTAAGCTTTCTTCACAGTCCAACTCTCACATACACATATGACCGCTGGAAAAACCATAGCCTTGACTAGACGGACCTTTGTTGGCAAAGTAGTCTCTGCTTTTCAATATGCTATCTAGGTTGGTCATAACTTTCCTTCCAAGGAGTAAGCGTCTTTTAATTTCATGGCTGCAGTCACCATCTGCAGTGATTTTGGAGCCCCCCAAAATAAAATCTGACACTGTTTGCATTGTTTCCCCATCTATTTCCCATGACGTGATGGGACAGATGCCATGATCTTCGTTTTCTGAATGTTGAGCTTTAAGCCAACTTTTTCACTCTCCTCTTTCACTTTCATCAAGAGGCTTTTTAGTTCTTCTTCACTTTCTGCCATACGGGTGGTGTCATCTGCATATCTGAGGTTATTGATATTTCTCCCAGCAGTCTTGATTGCAGCTTGTGCTTCATCCAGCCCAGCATTTCTCATGATGTAATCTGCATATAAGTTAAATAAGTAGGGTGACAATATACAGCCTTGAGTATCCTTTTCCTATTTGGAGCCAGTCTGTTGTTCCATGTCCATTTCTAACTGTTGCTTCCTGACCTGCATACAGGTTTCTCAAGAGGCAGGTCAGGTGGTCTGGTATGCCCATCTCTTTCAGAATTTTCCACAGTGTATTGTGATCCACACAG
>NW_011494903.1:5524775-5544544 GCF_000754665.1 Bison bison bison
CAAGAGGACTTATGCCAAGACACATATCCCAGGACTGCTGCTGCCAATGCCCTGGTCCCCACAATGGGCCACTGCTGACCCATCAGTCCTTCCAATGAACACCCAGGACTGGTCTCCTTTAGGATGGACTGGTTGGATTTCCTTGTAGTCCAAGGGACTCTCAAGAGTCTTCACAGCACCACAGGTCAAAAGCATCAATTCTTTGGTGCTCAGCTTTCTTCACAGTCCGACTCTCATATCCATACATGACTACTGGAAAAACCATAGCCATAGCTCAGATTATGCAGATGACACCACCCTTATGGCAGAAAGTGAAGAGGAGAGTGAAAAAGTTGGCTTAAAGCTCAACATTCAGAAAACGAAGATCATGGCAGCTGGTCCCATCACTTCGTGGGAAATAGACGGGGAAACAGTGTCAGACTTTATTTTTGGGGGCTCCAAAATCACTGCAGATGGTGATTGCAGCCATGAAATTAAAAGACGCTTACTCCTTGGAAGGAAAGTTATGACCAACCTAGATAGCATATTAAAAAGCAGAGACATTACTTTGCCAACAAAGGTCCGTCTAGTCAAGGCTATGGTTTTTCCAGTGGTCATGTATGGATGTGAGAGATACATGTATACGTACAACTAAATCACTTTGGTATACACCTGAAAACTAACACAATATTGTTAATCAAACATTGTTAACTGCTACTCAAATATTGTTAATCAACCTGGAGAAGGAAATGGCAACCCATTCCAGTACTCTTGTCTGGAAAATCCCATGGACAGAGGAGCCTGGTAGTCCATGGGTTCACAAAGAGTTGGATATGACTGAGCGATTTCACTTTTCTTTCCTAATCAACCATACTCCAGTGTAAAATAAAAAGTTAAAAAGTTGGCCAGAATTCAGTTTCCTTCTCTCACACCAACAGAACAGGAATTGCTAGAATCCTAAAGCCAAGCAGACCTTGTGATTCCAATATTAGATGAGATTGGCTGCCTTGGATTTGACAGTAAGAGTCACAATAAGGAACAAACTTAGCAATGAATCTGTCCTAAAGTATGCTTTGTTCTTTTCCCTGGAAAGGCCCCAATGCTCCCTGTCAGCACTGTATAAAAAGTCACAGAAGCGCTGGGCTCGCGCCTCAAACCAAGGAGGTGTGTATAGAGTATGAGAGAGAAGAGACTGTGGTGAGCCCGTGGTTGGTACCTTCAGACATCCGTGCGATTCTCCACGAGAGTCACAGTTCCCTGCTACAGGTATGCATTACTCCAAGTTGCAGTTTGCCTGGTGATTATTTGTATTCTTAAGGATTTTTTCTTTGCATATTTACTTATTTGTGTGTGTGTGTGGGATGTAGACATACTTCAGGGTTGTTAGGTCAGTTTGAAGTTGTGATTCAAAGCATCTACACTTTGGGCTGAATACTCCAGCATTTGTCTTTCAGAATTTTCCTTGACTGCGTATTTTCTTTTTAACAACAACAAAAACACAACCCAAACAAAACACAACAAAAATGTAAGAACAGAATATTGTACTCTAGGTGCAACAGTCCGCTGTCTACTCCTCAGGCCTGGTGCCAGCATCTCGTTGTGTCAAGTGGTCCCATCGCCAGTCCAGATGTGCTGGGCAGCGACAGCCCTGGTTCTCGCCACACTTCCGTCACTCTTTGGTGGATGAGCAGCTCTAGGGCCTTTGGAAAACTTAGCTCATGTGCCTTTATTTTTTTTTCCTCAGGACCACAATTCACTGTTTTTCTTAATTTGATAGGACTCCTCACCAACTGAAGAAAAGTCAGAGGCTCCTTTGGGGGTAGGTGGCACGGAGAGCTTGTCCGAGAGCACAGGCAGCATCCTGAGCAAGCTTGACTGGGATGCTGTGGAAGACATGGTGGCCGGTGGGGAGGATAAGAGCCTCTCTGTCCGCTGGGCCCTGGACCTGTAAGACCCGAACACCGCTCTGCCTCCACGTGAAGGCCCGCAACTCAGCGATGAAGTTCAGCAAGACTTTGTGGGTTTAAGGGAGAGAAGCAATGGAGGAAGCAATGTGAATTTACCACCTGTAGGCACCCTTACTTGGATTAGACATTTTAATAAGGAAAATAAACATTTCTTAATGATTTTACCTTCAAAGGAAAAGGGTTAACTATAGTCGTATGATATGTTTTTGCATTTGACTTATCTTTAGGTATAATTTTTTAAATGATGAAATAAACAGTACCTTTCAAGCCAAACTTATATTTAAGCTACTTTCAATAAAAATCTATCTTGCATCTTCCTTTATCTCCTGAGTTTTGAGAAACAACCTTATGTGGGTAAATCTGATAGAAAAAAAAATTCTTTCATTGAGGTGAAGTTCACTCTCTCACCTGAGACACTCTATAATGAACTCCATTTAAAACATATCCTAAAATTGTATAGGGCTTGACCTAGGAGTAAAAAGGAACTAACCACCTTCCACCAATTCTGAACTTCTAAATAAACCACATTTCATGTCGTCCAGATCTCCTGTCCTCTGTCCTCAGCTGAAAAAGACTTGGAGGAAGAAGAGGGAATGGATGATTTGGGTGGGGAAGAAAGAGACCGTGACTCCTGACTCTGGAAGGCGCATGTTAACTTCATGAGAACCGAGGGGCAGAGACCTGGGTAATTCTGGTGCTGCACCCAAACAGCGTCACAATCTTGGAAATAATTTTTTATGAGAAAAAACCTAAAAACCTTCACATATTTGTCCATTTTTAGTGCCGTATCAAAGAATATTATCTGAAAAAGAATGTTAAATATTCCTTCTTTTCCAACTACCTACCTGTGTGAGGCCAGACTTTTTTCATGCACTTCAACTCAAAAGACATCAATGCAGAAGCTGGTTTGAGAATTCAGCAGTCATCTGTTAAACCAGAAATGAAGATACTTGTAAAACTTTCAAACATTGCCATGCATCACATGTTAACATTGAATGGGGGTTATTGTAATTTAAACATTTTTCTCAGTTTTCATTTCTGACATAAATATTGACAGATATACCTACATTAAAGCTCTTTGGGCTCCTCAATAACCTTGAGTATAAAGAGAACAAAAAGTTTAAGAACTGCTGCTTTAGCACTAACAATGTGAACTGAGCCCACCAGACTTTTGTTGTTCAGTAACTCAGTCATGTCGGACTCTGTGCCCTGTGGACTGCAGCTCGCCAGGCTTCCCTGTTCATCTCTGAGCTTGCTCAAACTCATGTTCTTTGAGTCGGGGATGCAATCTCCATCTCATTCTCTGTCATCCCCTTCTTCTCCTGCCTTAAATCTTTCCCAGCATCAAGGTCTTTTCAGACTATATAGCGTCAATAGTGACATTTCACTCTCACTACTTCACAATAAACTGGAGTTACACCTGTTCACTCCTGTTCTGATTTAAACATTTGGTTGGCTTTTGAGGGTATTGCCTCCAGTGTTTTTTCATTTCTCCCTTTAGATCCATATTTATGCGTAGTATTTCTCTTCTGACTGAAGATCATTAGTGTTTCTTCTTGTGAAGATCTGGCAATTCTCTCAGGTTTCACTGACGAACTATTATCTTTCACTGTCATTTTTTAAGGGTATTTTTGCAGCAGTTATTCTAGGGCCAGGTCTTTACTTCTAAGAGGGCCTTCCCGTTGTATAAACTGGATGCCTGGAATGTTAATAGGCTGTCAGCAAGATCTCTCCACGTTGTAGCTTAGCTGGGCCTCCAACATCCCCCGGAGACTGTTGTCTCTCAACGTTTTATTATAGTAACAGCTTTCTGGTAAAGCCTCTTGTACTCTTGCACAGAACTGGATATGAGCAGCTCAACTCTTGTCCAAGGACACCCAGGGAGCCCCCACACGAGGCCTTACAGAGTCTGGTCAATGGTTACCACCCTACACTTCGACTTCTGCCTCCTCAGCGGGACCGCTGTGGTCTCCTTGGACATAACTTGTTATGCTGGACTCGTGATGATACACTTAAAAAGCCAAGCACCGGTGAGACTTACCTTGCGAGCTTCTCTTCCCTCAGGGATCACCATCTCTTGCATGCTGTCCAGTGTCTAAAAGCAGCTGCCTCACATATACTTTCTCCAGTTTTATGGTTAAAGCAGCAAGGCTAGTCCTGTATCAGTTATTCTGTCACAGCTAGAAGCGGAAGTCTTCTCTGGTCTCGGTGAACTTTGTATCCATACAGCAAACCTGAAAGAGGACTGAAGGGGGTAGAACGTGTCAGTAGAGGACTGATGGTCCTAGGCAGTCTCCAGCATCTAGCTTGAATGTGTTCTTATGGTCTTCAAAAAACTGCAGTATAATTTGTGTGCCTGACACAGAAAACATCCTTCCAAGCAACGGTCTAGACTGTGTACCTTCCAAACATAGGTTAAAAGAAACAGTTTCCACATCTAGATTTTGGCACTTACCATACTTGCGGTTACAGTTATCAAAAGGATTCCTAACTTATCAAAACAATATAATTTTACTCACATTTTTATTAGAAAATATGTTATACAGCATTTAATAGCATGCAGCACTAAACCAAAGCCACATCTGAGTGTCCTACTCTTTATTCTGGCTGAGTTTGGAATCTGTAAACAAAGGAAGCTCAAACACAAGACTTCTGCCAAGAAATTACATCCATGGACCTGGGTGAATATCACTGACTTCAGCCTATTATTTCTAGCCCTAGTACATGCTCACATATTTGATGGCTTCATGAAAAGCCATTATAGCTTAAACCTTTTTTCATTTCCCAACAATTCAAGTAATTATTTGTGTCTTGTTTAGCTTTTCTATAAGAAACCAATCCTTGGATCTTACTGAAGAAATAGAGACAGGAATGGTGTAGCAGTCATACTGGTAGCCCTCCAGAACTCCACTTTCCTGTAGGCACTGCTCGTATCCTGACCCTTCGTGTGTCTTCAGCATCCAGACTGTGACTGTGTGTCATTAAGGAGACCCTAACAGAAACTACAGAGAAGGCAATGGCACCCCACTCCAGCACTCTTGCCTGGAAAATCCCATGGACGGAGGAGCCTGGTGGTCTGCAGTCCATGGGGTCGCGAAGAGTCGGATACGACTGAGCAACTTCCCTTTCGCTTTTCACTTTCCTGCACTGGAGAAGGAAATGGCAACCCACTCCAGTGTTCTTGCCTGGAGAATCCCAGGGACGGGGGAGCCTGGTGGGCTGCCGCCTATGGGGTCGCACAGAGTCGGACACGACTGAAGCAACTTAGCAGCAACAGAAACTAATGCTTTCATTTTCATGAAGATTGAATCTGGGGAATGTGAGAAGAAAAGAACCCTTGTTAGGTAAGGTTGGTGTATAGGTTGGGAATGAATCTATGTATGTGGGGCGTAGGACCAACTTCTGTGGGGAGTTGCCTAGCTGAAGGGAAAGTTTTTATATAGGATTTTATACAATTGATACTAATTTGAAAATAATTATTTAAACTATTTTCAAATCCAGGAAATATAAGAACAAGGTAATTAAAATAACTTCAGTGTTAAGAACTTTAAAATGGTAAATAAAATATTTTACCATTTGATAAATTATTTTTATTTCTTCTAAGACCTAAATGAAAGGATAATAAAGGAATATTAAAATGTATAAATCAACACAAGTTAAGAGAATTGGACAGGAGATATTACTGGAGAAGAGAAGTCACAGGAGGTCTAAGAGGGTGGAGGAAGCCATAATATAATTTGTGCAGAAAAGGGTAATGATAAACAGTGTACTTAAGACTCAGAGCTGACAAGTACAAAAAGGGAGATGTGGTGAGACAATCATGGTGTAAGTCTTATTAGAACAGTTGCAACTCCTTATCTCTCTATCCCTTGTGCATAGAACGCCCAGCATCTATGCCCCAGGCAAGAGTCCAGCTTCCCATCTGATGACCTTAGAGCTGCTGCTGCTGCTAAGTCGCTTCAGTCGTGTCCGACTCTGTGCGGCCCCATAGACGGCAGCCCACCAGGCTCCCCCGTCCCTGGGATTCTCCAAGCAAGAACACTGGAGTGGGTTGCCATTTCCTTCTCCAATGCATGAAAGCGGAAAGTGAAAGTGAAGTCGCTCAGTCGTGTCCAACTCTTAGCGACCCCATGGACTGCAGCCCACCTTAGAGCAGACAGCAGCGAATCTGGCCTGCTTTCTGTTCTTTTAAATAAAGTTTTACTGAAAGACAACCTGCCCATCCATTTATATGTTATCTGTGCTGCTTTTGCACAGCAGAGGCAGAGATGCATTTTTGCTACACAGACCATGTGACTTGCAAAGCCTAAAATACTTATTTTCTGATTCTTTACAGAAAAAGTTTGCGAATCACTGCTGTAGACTTGAGCCCACCAGATGAAATCCACCTATACATTCAGAGCTCCAATAAACTTTCTAGTACCCTGCTTTAAACCTGAAGGGACAGTTAGGCATCACTTGACTTGCAGGAAGAAACCCTCTTCATGAAAGAGACAGTCCAAATTAAATGAGCAAAATAACAGAGAGATCTGGTTTGTTAACCAAAGAAGAAATGGTTTTTACAACTAATGAATTGGAAGGCTCCAACAATGACAGAGGAATCCCTATTGTGAGAATTCCTATGAGGTTATTTTTGTTAATAAAGCAGATTGATATTTCTAATTGATGAGTGGTAGGAGTTCAACATCAATTGATTCCCATTTAAAAAAGGAGTATACATGTATTTACCAAGTATATGTGTGGCTTCATTCCCATTGTCCCTACTCTTGACTCTTGAGTGAAGGATAGTGGTTTCTCGTTCAGGCAGGAAGCTAAGTAGATTATGTATTTTCCTTGCAGAATACTCCACCAGCAGATGGATATATGTCTAGATTTGGGGCAAATGGCAGCAAGCTTGATTGTGATTGCAGGTCCATGCTACAGTACCTCTACCCTGGCTCTGCTGACAATAAAGCTGTTAATTTTATCTCCATCTGTCTGACTTCAGTTTGTAATTCTTATCAGAATTCCAAGGAGTGAGGGAATGTGATTTTTCAACCTCCTTAAATCTGAACATAGGATGTATTGGCTGTGGCTTGAGCTCAGGGCACCAAATGGCAACTGAGAAGTTTACTTTTTAATCTGATAGATTGATATGAGATGTTGCATTCACAAAATAAGAACAAGTTACTGTATGAAAGAGGCAACCAGAGAACAAGAAGAAGCTCTTTGAAAGAAAGTTAATAGGAGAGTTAGAAGATAAAGTTGAAAAGTTCTCAAATATAGCATCAAAAGACCCAAGAAAAGAGCAAAAAACATAACTGAGGAGATGAGTCCAGGAAGAATAATATCTAACAAATTACAGAGAAAAAAACTAAAGGGAAAGAAATTATCAAAGAAAATTCTCCATAACTAAGAACACGGATCAAAAGTCTATAACATACCCTGAAAAATGAATTTTTAGAGATCCACTAAGAAACATCACAGTGAAATTTTACAATATGAGAAATACAGAAACTAAGTTTCTAGAAAGGGAAAGCAAAGATCATATGCAAAGGAACAATAAATCAATATCGTGGCAGCCCTCTTAACAGCAACACAGGCTAGATTATAGTGAAAGTATTTTCAAAGGGAAAAATTTCAATTTGGAATTTTAGACCCAGTTATCAACCATGAGGTGAGGATAAACATATTTTCAAACATTCAATGATTCAAAAATTTTGTTCCTGTGTGTCTGTTCTTAGGAAACTACTGCAGGATATACTCAAGCAAACCGAACATTTTTAAGCAAAAAGGAGAAAAGTTAAGGTTCCAGTCACAGGTCCTGGATCCAACCAGAACAGGGGTAGGAAAAGTCTACCCCTAGGTAGAACACTTTGGTAGCAGTCCTAAAAAATCAGTCCAGATAGGTGCAAAGGTAAGAATAGCTCCAGGAAGGCATTTCTTGATGGAAATATAGGGGAGGGGCAGTGAGGAGAAGACCCAAAGGAGTGATCTGAAAGACCATTCTTTGTGGAAATTATGTAAGTTGAACAGCAAAGCAACCTCACTAAAGGGAAAACAAGGAAATAAAGGAAATGCATTCATAGTAAACTAAACATTAGTTCTGATTGAATAATATTTACATTAGTTTTATATACAATAATATTTACATTAGTTTTATAATTAGTTTTATATTACAGAAATGCTCATTAAATATAGTGATATCCATATTGGGACGAGAGGGAATGAGCCTGAGAGCCAAGTCTTTATCATAAAAAATCAATAGATCATAATATAATATCTAAGGAGTAGAATGAATTAATAAATTACAATAGTATATTCTTTAGAAATACATGTTCAGCTATTCAGAGATCAGAATGGTTGCCTGAATTAACAAGGGATTCTTTCTTTAATTAGAAAAAAAAACCTAAATAATAGAAATGTTATTATATTAAAAGCCTGCCTCAATAACATTTTTATCTTGGAATTACTATAAACTATATAAAAGGCAGGATTTTAAAGATTCAGTGGACAGTTTTAAGCCAAGCAGAGATGCAAGACTATTCTTCTTTGGCTCCTTTCCACACTTCAGATCACGGTGATTCCTCATGGGCTTCCTCCGGATGAAGCAGGGTAAGTCATGTTGTCTTTTATGTGGTTCTCTACCTTCAACTCACTAAATCTTACTAAGGAAATTCACACCTGTTCTCTCCTCATTACAATTTAAAGCACTGGCCACTATTTTAGTCAACCAAAGCTATATGATTAATTTAAACATCCTAATCAATTCTACAAATACATTAGGCCAGTTCTCTCCTTCCACTATTGGAGAAGGGAATGGCAAATCACTTCAGCATTCTTGCCTTGAGAGCCCCATAAACAGTATGAAAAGGCAAAAGGATATGACACTGATGAGCCCCTAGGTCACAAAAAAGTCAGACACGACTGAACGGCTGAACAACTCCTTCCACTGCCACCACCCCAGCTGGAGTTGGCATCATCTTCTGCAGAGCATTTTGGCTCCCCTCTTATCACTGTCAGAGCTCTTTAGAAAAGGCAAGTCTGACTTCACAAATGCTAATCCCTGTTCCACTTCCCACCTACCTTAATGGCTCCCCATTGCTCACAGGACATCCTTAACATGGCCTACAAAGGGACGATTTGTCCCATTTATTTCATTAGCATCATCATTCTACTCTCATTTTTTCTCTGTCATTCACAGGAACTGCGAAGCTTTTGAAAGCAATATGCTTTCTTCAGGCCCTTTGCATATGCTGTGTAATAAATTCTTCTTGCATATGCTTCATCTTTTTTTTTTTTTTTTCCTTTCCTCAGACTTTAGAGTTCAACCATCATGTCCCTAAGGAATGAACTGCTGGAAACAAAAAAAAATTTCCCTTTTATCAACGGTTCACCCAACATTATTTGGTATCTATAATACCAGTTGCATATCAGGCTTTATCTAAGGATTAGTTTCACTTGGAGAAGGAAGACTTTCTGGTCTCCCCCAGCCCTCCGGATTATTTCAGTGCTACATACTCTCATAATTTCTGTTATTTTCCTTTTAAGCACTCATTTCAACTGTAATTTAATGACTGTACAATTGTGTGCTTTGCGGTTCATTTCCTATTTCTCCCGTTAGAACACAAGCTTGTTGCCAATGGGTCCAGTACAGTTGATTGCTCGCAGTAGGGCACTCAGCAAATACTTGTCAAATGACTGAATTAGCAAAAACTAATGAACCAGTGTCAATACCAAGCTATCTCCGAAACAAACAGGATGACAGGAAAGAAAGTTAGAATCCAGTGTTTTAAGTTCAGGAAAGGAGTGTAGAATGTAACCTGTGATTCCTGCGTCGCTCCAATACCCAGCTGCCCCTCTTCAGTTGACTCATTCATTCCTACATTCACACGCTGTACCTGGTTTCCAGAGCTACTCTATATCCTCTCTTTGACTTCATCACTTTCACTCTGCCACTCTCATTTTACTTGCTCCTCCGCTTCACGGAGACCTCTGAACTTTGATCCATTTTCTCTCAACCTAGCTCTTCGACTGTACCTCCAACAAACTCACACTCTTGGCTCATTGATTAATCACTTTTGCTGTGCAGCTGAGCACTGCTGGAGACAAATAATGCAGTTTGGCATATTCACAATCCTCCATGTGGCAGCCAGTGAGTATCTTTCTGAACTACCACCCTGAGGATATTTATTCTAAAGCCCTTCCAAACTCTTAAACTGCTGCTCTTCCCATTTCTCGTTTTGTTTTTCAACTCAACCACAATGTGGCTTTGCTCTCATCCTCTCTGAAACAACTCTCCCTAAAGATTTCTATTTACATGCTGAATGGTGGGATCAAGCATTTTTCAGTCTGTTTTACTGTGGCATTTCAAGTGTTGCTCTCCACCTTCCTGAAACTCTCTTAATCCCCTAGTTCTGGATTGTTTCTAGACTCCTCTGGTCATTTCTTCTGTCTCCATTTCAACTGCATTTTTTTTTTTCCCCTGCATCTTATATGTTGGTAGTCTCTAAGGTTCTTCTTTGGCTGTGCACTGCTTACTGTGACTCACATGGCTGATGAGTCCCAAACATAGCCCCCGCCCAAACTTTCCCCCGAAAAGTATCCTGCTTGTGTATATTCCCACCTTCTGGACATCACCTGAACAACCGATAGGCACTCACTCACAACATATTTAAAATCAACCTAGTCATCTAAAGTAGAAACCCTGATAGCTATTCCAGATGGCTGTCTTTACCTCATCAGTCAACTGTTGAGTTTTGCTGTTTTTGTTCCTGAATACATCTGCATTCTCCAGTCTTCTTTATCCCTACTACCATCATTGTCCTACATCAGGCTCTCACCGTCACTGAGAGGATATTGCATGCGTGTCCTCTTCTTGACACCCTCAGATCTATCCTCTAGTAGCAGCCAGAGTGAGCTTTTAGTAGTCCCTAGCTTGAGGTCCTTCCACTGCCTGTGCATTTAAATTCTCAAAATTGTATACTTATCTCTATTTCTCTAACTTCATCTTTTGATATTTTACTATCAACACCCTGTGATGCTCACACTTCAGGTTTCCACATAACCTAGCTAAGTGATTTTATTTATGAAACTTCAAACATGCATGGCTTCAGACTATGTTTTCTGACTCCTCACCAATCCAAGTTTTAGTCTTCTGCATCACACTAGGTAATGCAAAAAGTAATTAAAAACAGAACACATAAAATATTACATCTTACTATATCCATTTATCTAGCAGGATGGTAGGCATCTCAAAAGTTATTAAGTCATCAAAAAGCCTACATTCAGATCTTACTGGGTGACAGAAGAATGACCTTACAGATGAAATCTTTCTCATTATCTGACCTAGGAAATAAGAGCCCCAAGTGTTGCTCATGGTTGGCTCTAAGTAGGTGTGTAGCTTATAGATATCACATCGCCTCTTTTGAGTTTCAATTTCACCTTCTTAAAAAGAAGAATTTGAAATAGAAAGATCTTCTAATTTATAATCCGTGAATTTTCAAGTCATGGAATTTGTACATTGACCTAGGTGGGATGACCATGAATCTTTAGAAATTGCATGCACAAATTCAGATATTAATTTGTTCAGTTTTCTAAGGAGAGAGTTCATGGTTTTCATCATGTTCTTCTCAAAGAAGTTTATGAATTACAAAGTAGTTAAGAACATTTAAAGGATTTCTCAGATCCTTTAGAACTATATAAATATTTTTAAAACTATGAAATGTGCAGATTCACTGTTCACTTTAGTTTTTATGGCAAATGGAGACTATAATTACTTTTCTCTTTGTTCCACAATCTAAATCTAACGAGGAGAATCCTAAATTATAATTCTAGGTGAGTTATGATCAAGCAAAGCTTATACTGACACATATTAGTAGAAAAAGGCTAATTTCAGAGATGAAGACCTTAGAACTATTTGACAAATTAACACAAATAACTTTTCATTTCTAAGGTTCTGCATAACTGAGATTAAATAATGACTGAAAAAAGTCACAAACACAGAGACAAAATTCCATTCGGCAAAAACTGTAATGTCTTTCAATTATATAGTAATATATATATATATATATATACGAAACAAACAATGGTGTGGTCACTCACCTGGAGCCAGACATCCTGGAATGTGACATCAAGTGGGCCTTAGGAAGCATTACTACAAACAAAGCTAGTGTAGGTGATAGAATTTCAGCTGAGTTATTTCAAATCCTAAAAGATGATACTGTTAAAGTGCTCAGTATATCAGCAAATATATACTGGAAAACTCAGCAGTGGCCACAGGACTGGAAAAGGTCAGTTTTCATTCCAATCCCAAAGAAAGGCGATGCCAAAGAATGTTCAAATTACTACACAATTGTACTCATTTCACAGCTAGCATGGTAATGCTCAAAATCCTTCAAGCTAGGCTTCAACAGAACGTGAACTGAGAACTTCCAGATGTTCAAGCTAGATTTAGAAAAGGCAGAGGAACCAGAGATCAAATCGGCAACATCTACTGGATCATAGAAAAAGGGAATTCCAAAGAACACCTACGTCTGCTTCACTGACTATGCTAAAGCCTTTAACTGTGTAGATTAAAATTAACTGTGGAAAATTCTTCAAGAGCTGCAAATACCAGACCACCTTACCTGCCTGTTAAGAAACCTCTATGCAGGTCAAGAAGCAACAGTTAGAACCAGACATGAGCAGACTGGTTCCAAGTTGGGAAGGAGTACGTCAAGGCTGTATATTGTCACCCTGCTTATTTAACTTACATGTAGAGTACATCATGCGAAATGCTGGGCTGGATCAATCACAAGCTGGAAGAAATATAAATAACCTCAGATATGTAGATGGCATCATCCTAAACACCAAAAAAGAAAGAGGAACTAAAAGAGCCTCTTGACAAAGGTGCAAGAGTAGTAAAAGGCTGGCTTAGAACTCAACATTCAAAACACAAGGATCACGACATCTAGTCCCATCACTTCATGGCAACAGATGGGGAAAAAACGGAAACAGCGACAGAATTTATTTTCTTGGGCTCCAAAATCACTGAGGACAGTGATTGCAGCCACAAAATTAAAACACTTGACTCCAGTATTCTGGCCTAGAGAATTCCACGGACTGTATAGTCCATGGGGTCACAGAGTTGGACACAACTGAGCGACTTTCACAATTCACTGCTCCTTGGAAGAAAAGCTACGACAGACCTAGACAGCATATTAAAAAGCAAAGACATCATTTTGTGGACAAATGTCCATCTAGTCAAAGCTGTGGTTTTTCCAGTGGTCATGTACGGATGTGCGAGTTGGATATAAAAAAGGCTGAGTGCTGAAGAATCGATGCTTTCAAACTGCGGTGCTGGAGAAGACTCTCTGAGAGTCCCTTGGACAGCAGAGAGATAAAGCCAGTCAATCCTAAAGGAAATCAACCCTGAATATTCATTGGAAAGACTGATGCTGAAGCTCCAATACTTTGGCCACCTGATGCAAAGAGCTAACTCACTGGAAAAGACTTGGGAAAGACTGAAGGCAGAAGGGGATGACAGAGGATGAGATGGTTAGGTGGCATCATCGACTCAATGGACATGGGTTTGAGCAAATTCTGGGAGATAGTGAAGGACAGGGAATCCTAGTGTGCTGCAGTCCATGGGGTTGCACAGTTGAACATGACTGAGCGAATGAACCACAATAACACAGCCTGTGAATCCATTTATTTCAAGCAATAATTAGTACAGTTTCTGACTAACAGAGGAGCTATAATCCCAGAGTATCCTCTGTTATCTATTTAAACTTGTTTCCTTTCTTCAGGTCTTCATCTCCAATTGCCTGATTGGCATTTGCTAACTAAAATGGAAAGGATGTTTATCACCACCTTTCTGAAAACTAGACCTATCTCCTTGTTCATTACCTCTGTACTGGTACCTCTGTTCTAGTTATGCAGGCCCAAGTATGAATGAGAGACAATGCCTCTCAGTTCAGTTCAGTTCAGTTGCTCAGTCATATCTGACTCTTTGCGACCCCATGAATTGCAGCACGCCAGGACTCCCTGTCCATCACCAACTCCCAGAGTTCACCCAGACTCACGTCCATCAAGTCAGTGATGCCATCCAGCCATCTCATCCTCTGTCCCCTTCTCCTCCTGCCCCCAATCCCTCCCAGCATCAGTCTTTTCCAATGAGTCAACCCTAATGCCTCTCAAGCCTACAATAAATTAAGGTAAGCAAAAGGATTAAAAAGCAGAAAATGTTATTTAGAATTAACTATTTTCTTACGTATCCAAGGACAAACAAGTTTCATCATAAAAAATTTGCAGAGTAAAAGACAGATGAAGAAACATTAAGACCAAAAAATGTTTTGAGAAAACTGAAAAGTTACCGGATATTTGAGGTCAAGAAGTTATTTAGTATTTAAAGATATCTTTACAGGTAAAGTAACATGATGCCTGGGATTTGTTTCAGAAAAATGAGAGAGAGGAGTATACAGATATAGCTCAAACAAGATTGATCAGAAATTCAGAACCGACTGAAACTGAGTAGTTAGTACATGCTGGTTCTATAACAAAAATTAGAAGTTTTAAAAAATTATGATAAAATAAAATTGTGTGCATACAGCATCACTCTGAGCAATGGAACCATACACAACTGGTCTGAAGAAGGAAGGATGAGTGGTGGTTTTTGCTTGGCTATAATGCAAAACATGAGATTTTATGACCACTTGGTCAACAAACTATACAAACTGGAATTTGGGCAGTGACCTTTCTATCATACCAAATTTATACTCAAATGGGACCAATAGGGCAGTGCCATTAAAAAAGAATTCACATCATTTGTATAATTAATACCTATGATGAAAAATTATATAAGTTGAACTTTAGTTTTAGAATGAGCAAGGCAAACAGTGAAAGGTTCAAATAAGTAGAACTTTTATAGAGCAAAAATTATAAAATGTTTCAAATTATTTTAAATGGGTAATCTGATGCATTTTATATTTGCCCAAGTAATCTTATTCTGGTTGATACAATAGTTCTGAAGATGCAGACCACCTAGACATTAAGGTAGTGACGAAGATGAGTACTTTATGTAACTAAGCGTGGTGTGTGGGGAGGGAGAACCATATACTTTCTTGGATAAGTTCACTTTCTAAATGAACACAGGATAAATTTGCTTCCTGGCCATGAAACCAACATTGGACAAAAAAGCTTGACTTACCTGTCTTCATGAAGTGGACTACAGTTGTTAAAAAACTGCTGTGTGCTTCAGTTACCTGCTAACAATTCAAATACTCGACATATTAACTGAATAAGCTATATACTATACTACTTCTTCTACTAGAGATTACTAAATTCTGTTTACTGTATCTGTACTTCGGTATGAATTTGTTTTTTAAAAACCCATTCTTTATCGGAATATTAGTAGATAAGTAAGAAAATACTAGGTTTCATATTAATGTAAAAAGTGAAGGTTTGGTCAGTCTGACATCTTCGGCCTTGGCAGGCAGATTCTTTACCACTGAGTCACCTACCTGGGAGGCCCCACGTTACATCGACATTTCTTTAATTAACAGCTCAAACATTGAAGCTTAGACTATATGGAAAATTCCTAAACACACAATTCATCTATGACCAACTGAGGTTAACTGGGGTAAATAGGATCCCTAAGTATACTCCAAGCGTCTTTTTAAGAACTGGTTCACTTTCAAAAAGGATCATCTTTAATGCTGGTGAGCAATCAGCATAGAGTGGTGAGATGCAATTACTCCAATGCTAAATTTAAATCCCTATTATAACACTTAAAAGCAGATTACTGAACCCTGTTGCGCCTCAGTTTTTCTTATCTACAAAATGGGGATAACACATTTAACTACCAGAGTGTTTAAAGAAATTAAAAGACAGCATACATCATTAAACATCAGCATTCAAAACTGGCTTTTTAAATCCACAGCTTCAGTCTTAGAAATCTAGAGGCTGGACTTTATATTCTATCAATTTTTCCTAACTGGTATTTTACTCTTACTGATATATCATTATTGTTTTCAAAAGTCACCTTAACCTTTTGCTGATAAAACTCCAAAGGTGCGGGGTGGGGGGAAACCCAATCTAGTTTTGTCCCACATACTTCACAGTAAAAAGGAAGAGGAAACATGCAATTAAGTGGAAGAAAAAGAAGAATAAGAAAACATTTCCTTCAAGAAAATGTTCTGAAATAATCCCACATAGGAAATAGATCCTGTAAAGTTCTTTTCATAGTGGTTTAATAGGAGTTCACAGAAACGTATTTTATGGCAATGTCACTCTTCCTCACAAATTGAGTATCTTCATTTATTGGCCAATTTCATAAAACTTAACATTCTAGAGGTCAGTTTTAAAAAGCTGACTTAAAAAATAGTACATATTTTTAAAAAGATTTAAATCTGAAACAGACCTCATCCTCTGTAAATTTAGGCATTACTATTTCTGAGCATCAACTATGCAAATCAACTAATTAAATACCCACCTCCCCATCTGTAATAACAAACAAATAAATGACAACTGCTCCCCAAAGATGTATAAAACATTTAGAATAGAAAATGAATAAACATCTCAACTAGTAAAATTACTCCTTTTTCAGCATTAAAAAATAACTCGTGAAAAATGTAATGTTATTATGAAGTGTTATAGGCATCTCAATTCTATTTTGAAAATAACACATGGCATAATTTTAACTAAGAGAAATGCTAGTTTCCCAAAATAGCATGATTGTTACCTTTTCCCAAAACTGTAACTTTTCCCCCGAGGTTTAAAAAATAAATATTATCATCATGACATCACTAGAAAGAAATTGAAGCATACAAGGAACAAACTATAGTTTCTTTTTATATCAAAATGTACTCTTGAAAATGTGTTTGGCACAGTGCTAAATCATATATAGTTAATACTAAATATTGTAGGATACAATAAAACCCTGGAGTTAATTGTTTACACCCTCTTATGGGAATGAAAATAATAGATACCAATTATTCAGAAGTCAGCCTATACAAATTGTATAAACAATATTTTATGTTTTGTCTTGAAAACCAGTGATATAATAAATTTTACATAAAAGACTGCAAAATAATATAAATGGATTTAAACAGATCTTTACAATAAGAAATTCAAATGGAAACAGACAAGTAACAAAGAGAAGTAAAAAAATTTATTGCAGTATTCGCTCCACCAGGTAGTCTGGGGATCCCTTTTCTTGTATTGTTTTCAGGGTGACCTAATACATCAAAATCTACATTTACAAAAACTCCTTCTGCAGATAGGTCATAGATACTGCATGCTTTTTTTTTTTTTCCAACAGAATAAATTATATATCCAGGAGATTCTGCCATTTTACAGCCTGGAAAAAACAATGCTTCCCTGGAAACTGGGCTAAGCTAAAGAAAGCCATCCGCTGCTAGGTTAAACTCCAAGAACACTTTATTAAGAACATTAACAGACTAATTTCCAACATTCACTTGTTTATTTTTAAACAGAAAGTTTTTTTTTCCAAGATATAAACAATTTTTGTTAAACTATAATACAGTGGGAGTAAAAATGAACTGAGAATCTGTTTCTGCTGCACAACAGCGAAGGGAGCTCCCACAAAAATGTTTGCCCAACATTTCCTTCTTTTGTTCCTGCATCCCAGGTTCCATTCTTACTCTTCATAAAACTGATTTTTTTTTTTTTTTTTTTTGCCAGAATGTTGATATTCAAGTTTTTCTGCCTTTAAAAAAAACTCCTGTAAATTTGGCTGCATGTACAAATTCATTAGCTGGAAGTCCCATCCTTGGCGGCATACAGGGATCGTAAAGTCTGAACAACTTTATTAGTCAGCTTATTAGCACTCGTTAGAGCAATTTTTTTGTAAATAATGTCTGACTCTTTAATAGTGTCTACCCAAGGCACCAGTTTGCGGCCATCACGGCGCTTAGCCTCAGTCCAGGAGCCACTGTAGGAGCCTGCCATCCACTGAACACTGAAGCCACTGCTGGTTTTCTGTACTACTCTTGCAATCTGTGGTCGGTCTTTGTACTTTGGACAGCAAATAGCGATGACATCCATGACGTCAACACTTTCATTCATCTGTGCTGCCAACTCCGTAGAGTCTGAATTTCGTTTTGACCTTCTCAATGACTAAAACATTGGGAGGGGGAAAAAAGACCAAGTGTTACACAAAATAATTTTAGTGAAATTATTGTTTTTATTGCTTTTAATCCCTTGACGCCGGGAGTTGGGATATCCCAGCACACTTCCATTGCCGGCAATGAGACGCACCGTGACCGCCAGCGCCAAGGGGTTAACATATATTTGTAAAACCATGTATCTCTTAATTTGTACCCGTGTCTTTACTCTTATTGATATATAAAATTATATATACATGTGAACCATAAAGCTACATAAAATTTAGCAACAATAAAAAAGGATAACACACATTAATACAATCCAAAGAAAAATTAATAACCTTTTATGCTGGATAAATCTCATTTCTGTTTTTTCTTTTTTATTGTCTTTTATGTTAAACTTTCTACAAAAAGATGTATAAATGGGTAAGTAGAGAATTTCTATCTACAAAATGTTTTCTCTCATAAGTATTACATTACTTGGTGTACATTGAATAGACTGACATATATAAGCACATAAAAATCATTTTACGTAATACGCTGCGAAATACGTTGACTCCTCCTCCGCCTCACCCCTGAAGTGCCTCCTCCTCTATCCTCCCCATCACTTTCATCATCTTCTGTCTCTGCTGCTGCATTATTTTTAGGGCTGCCTCCTCCAAGCAGCGAGGTAATTGCTTTGTTCCGAGCATTTGTGCTGGCTGACACCTCCCCTTCTTCTTCCTCTTCATCAGGGTCCAGATGTTCCATGAGAAGTTTGAACTACAAAAATTAGATATTAACTTAGAATTTGAGGTAAACATTTCAAACAAGACTGTCAAATTCCTAAATGTTTTCCATGGCAGTGGTTTGATTTTGGTGAAAGACTTTAGCTACTGTCCAACTTGGGTGCTCGAAAACGTTTTTTCTAAAGAGCCAGATTGGAAGTATTTTTGGCTCTGCAGGCTAAAATGCAATACAGAAATGAATGTGCATAGCTGTTTCAATAAAACTTTATTTTACACCAACAGGCAGCTGACCAGATTTCGCCTACAAGCAAGATGTCACTGACACTGATCCAAATTATCAAGCAGCCAGTGATTACTAATTACTGACAGACATTTAAACATTTTCTGCTCCTTCTGCTCTCCACCAAGAGGATATAAGAATAAATGAAAGATGTCTAACAACTTTAAAGAACTAAAATAAATGCTAAAGTATAAGGTTTGCAGTCTATGAATGATATGAAAACCATCGTGTAGCTTACATTTGTAGTCAAGAAAATCATGAGTAGTTATATTCAACTACCAGCTTTAAGTAGATTAAATTTAAAGACTTTATTTTTACTTTTTAGGGCAATCTTGAAAAACATTTTTTAAAACATTAAAAAAATTTTATTGTGGTAAAACACAAAATTTACCACTTTATTTTAAAGTCCTTAAGTCATTCACATGAAGTATATTCAAATGTTGCATAACCATCACTACCATTATTTCTAAAACTTTTACATCATTCCCAAAAGAAACTCAATCTGTACCCATTTAATACTCCCCATTCCTCCCTTACAAATACCTGTGAAAAGAAGAGAAGCCAAAAGCAAAGGAGAAAAGGAAAGATATAAACATCTGAATGCAGAGTTTCAAAGAATAGCAAGAAGAGATAAGAAAGCCTTCTTCAGCGATCAATGCAAAGAAATAGAGGAAAACAACAGAAGGGGAAAGACTAGAGATCTCTTCAAGAAAATCAGAGATACCAAAGG
>NW_011494903.1:5544644-5545731 GCF_000754665.1 Bison bison bison
GCTCGATAAAGGACAGAAATGGTATGAACCTAACAGAAGCAGAAGATATTAAGAAGAGATGGCAAAAATACACAGAACTGTACAAAAAAGATCTTCACGACCCAGATAATCACGATGGTGTGATCACTGACCTAGAGCCAGACATCCTGGAATGTGAACTCAAGTGGGCCTTAGAAAGCATCACTAGAACAAATCTAGTGGAGGTGATAGAATTCCAGTTGAGCTATTCCAAATCCTGAAAGATGATGCTGTGAAAGTGTCGCACTCAATATGCCAGCAAATTTGGAAAACTCAGCAGTGGCCACAGGACTGGAAAAGGTCTGTTTTCATTCCAATCCCAAAGAAAGGCAATGCCAAAGAATGCTCAAACTACCCCACAATTGTACTCATCTCACACGCTAGTAAAGTAATGCTCAAAATTCTCCAAGCCAGGCTTCAGCAACACGTGAACCGTGAACTTTCTGATGTTCAAGTTGGTTTTAGAAAAGGCAGAGGAACCAGAGATCAAATTGCCAACATCTGCTGGATCATGCAAAAAACAAGAGAGTTCCAGAAAAACATCTATTTCTGCTTTATTGACTATGCCAAAGCCTTTGACTGTGTGGATCACAATAATCTGTGGAAAATTCTGAAAGAGATGGGAATACCAGACCATCTGATCTGCCTCTTGAGAAACCTGTATGCAGGTCAGGAAGCAACAGTTAGAACTGGACATGGAACAACAGACTGGTTCCAAATAGGAAAAGAAGTACAACAAGGCTGTATATTGTCACCCTGTTTATTTAACTTATATGCAGAGTACAAACATGAGAAATGCTGGACTGGAAGAAACACAGCTGGAATCAAGATTGCCGGGAGAAGTATCAATAACCTCAGATATGCAGATGACACCACCCTCATGGCAGAAAGTGAAGAGGAACTAAAAAGCCTCTTGATGAAGGTGAAAGTGGAGACTGAAAAAGTTGGCTTAAAGCTCAACATTCAGAAAATGAAGATCATGGCATCAGGTCCCATCACTTCATGGGAAATAGATGGGGAAACAGTGGAAACAGTGTCCAACTTTATTTTTCTGGGCTCCAAAATCACT
>NW_011494903.1:5545831-5605465 GCF_000754665.1 Bison bison bison
TTTCTGGGCTCCAAAATCACTGCAGATGGTGACTGCAGCCATGAAATTAAAAGACGCTTACTCCTTGGAAGGAAAGTTATGACCAACCTAGACAGCATATTCAAAAGCAGAGACATTACTTTGCCAACAAAGGTTCATCTAGTCAAGGCTATGGTTTTTCCTGTGGTCATGTATGGACGTGAGAGTTGGACTGTGAAGAAGGCCGAGCACCGAAGAATTGATGCTTTTGAACTGTGGTGTTGGAGAAGACTCTTGAGAGTCTCTTGGACTGCAAGGAGATCCAACCAGTCCATTCTGAAGGAGAGCAGCCCTGGGATTCCTTCCAAAGAAATGCTAAAGCTGAAACTCCAGTACTTTGGCCACCTCATGAGAAGAGTTGACTCATTGGAAAAGACTCTGATGCTGGGAGCGATTGGGGGCAAGAGAAGGGGACGACAGAGGATGAGATGGCTGGATGGCATCACTGACTCGATGGATATGAGTCTCAGTGAACTCTGGGAGTTGGTGATGGACAGGGAGGCCTGGCGTTGCGCGATTCATGGCGTCGCAAAGAGTTGGACACAACTGAGCGACTGGTCTGATCTGATTCCTCCCTCCCCACAGGCCCTGCAAACTTCGGTTCTATTTTCTGAATCTGCCCCCCTTATTTTTTTTCCCAGATGCTCCACATGGCTTTCAGGATCTAAGTTCCCTGACCAGGGATCGAACCCTGAGCCCTCAGCAGTGAAGGTGTGGAGTCTTAACCATTGGACCACCAGGGAATTCCCTGCATTTGCCTATTCTTAAAGACATTTTAAAAGCATAATTAATACACTCACATACACACTTATTAAATGGGTATATATATACATATATATACGTATGTGTGTGTATATTTATATACTTGTACTTCTTCTGTAAGAAAACATGAAAAAGTTGTGATATTGATTGCCAGAAGGAAGAGGAACAGAAATGGCTAAAGACGGTAGCCCTCTCAAAAGTATTCACATTTAAAAAAGTCATTATCAAAATGAAATATATTTTGGTTTTACTACTCACATCTAGGTACTGTTTTACTATACTCCTCTTCACATCTTCAGTGATTTTGGAATTAGCCATATCACTCCGCAGGAAGTCCAGTGTTTGCTTGGGATGAAAATGAACTCCTGTTTTCCGGTTTATCGCTTTATCATACACTTTTGCAGATTCGGATGGAGAGTATTTCTGAATTTTACTGTTTTAGGAAAATAAAACCATTAATGTAAAAATTTTTTTCAGACATTTACATTTAAATGGATTCTAGTTAAGTTTTATTTACTTATAATTAAACTTTTTGTCATATAGATTTTAACCAGTGAAACTGTATACAAAATAAATTTTAAAAGGGAAGTAAAGACACAAAATCAAAGATTAAAGAGTAATATTCTCCTGTTTTCCTCAGTACTTGTCTTGAATCGAGGCATCCTTTAAATCAAAGTAGCTTCTCATGTCCATTTTTTAGTACCATGATTGTGACTGTAGGGCAGTTTTAATATAATTACTCAGTACTACCTAACTGGTTTACCTTCTCTAAGATTTTTCATTCTCTACACAGCCAGAATGATTGTTTACAAACCTGCTTCATATTATTAACAACTCTATTTCAAAATCTTTCCATTTCCTTAGCACTGCCCCAAGATTTTACAAGGTTTTAAATTATTTTGAATTACAGGCAATACCTTGGAGACATTATGGGTTTGGTTCCAGACCATTGCAATAAAGCAATTATTGCAATAAAGTGAACCCAATTTTTTGTTTCCCAATGAATATAAAGGTTACCTTTACAACGTACTGTAGTCTATTTAAAGTGTGCAACAGCATTATGTTGAAAATCGTATATATCTTAATTAAAAAATACTTTATTCCTAAAAAGTATCATGAGTCTTCAGTGAATTGTAATCTTTTGGCAATCATAACATTGAAGATGACTGATCAAAGACCACCATAAAAATAACAATGAAAAATATTTAAATATTGTTGAATAACTACAAAATGTGAGACACACAAAGGGAACAAGTGCTGTTGGAAAAATGGAGCCAACAGACTTGTGTGAAGCGAGACAGCCACAAACCTTCAATCTGTATAAAATGTAGTATCTGTGAAGCGCAATATAACACAGTAGGTCCTACAGTTGCCAACATTTAACATCAAGGTATTTCTCATTAAAATCTGGATTTTCTAGTTTCCCTTGAAAAAAATGGAAGCTCTGGCCACATTGTTCCCACTTTCTCCCATGGCAACAAGCTGATGAATATCTGAACCCCAAATGTGTTCATTTTGCCAGTGACCTACCCGGGTCCACTTTATTCATTTCGTTATCTGTCCCTATGAACATTTAACTTCATAAGGATTCAATGAATGTGAAAAATGTCCAAAATTCCATGGGTACAAGCAGTGTAGTGATTGATGATGAATAAAATTATAGCGCATTCAAAGTTATTAGTACTTTTCTATCTCTTACCTTGATAGTGTACATTAAAGACTACTGGATCCTGTTAGAACTTAGCCTAGCTGGTCTGCATCTATTTATTCTTCATTCATAGCTCTTTAAAAACTTTAATTTGCCATCTATTTTTTTTAATATTTACTTTTATTGATTTTATTTATTTTGCTGTGCTGGGTCTTGGTTGTGGCATGTGGGATCTACTTCCCTGACAAAGGATCAAACCCAGGCCTCCTGCATTGGGAGTGCAGAGTCTTAGCCACTGGACCACCTGGGAAGTCCCTGCCATCTATTTTTGGGGTTAGCCTAATTCTCTAATATCTTTTTAGGGAAGCCAACATAATAAGTCTTTTAATTTATGATGCATTATCTCCAAATAGAAGAATATAGCTTTCCTCTCTTCAATAACAGAATGTACAAATTATAGTATATTGTACAACAAAAACACTATATAGCAGTTAAAAGGAACAAACTCCTTTTTATAAAAAAGGAGCATTTTTAATATTCAGCATGCAATCAAAACTGAGTTTCATATTTCTTCATTATTTGAAGACAGCAAGTTTTTCTTTCACCGCTTATATAATCTTACCTATCAGAAAATCCACAGAGATTCTTCAAATGTTGCTTTAACATCAGAAGCAATAAAATACCCTGGGAGACATTTGCAAACTCAATTAAAGGAGCTGAATTTTCTGGCAAACATTTCATCACCGAATTTATATCATCTTCTGAATCCGAATCTGAATCCGAATCTACACGTTTCCGTGACTTTCGAGGCCTAGAGACTTCTTCTTCACTCTCGCTTGACTCATTTTCCTTACCAGGAGATGATTTTCTCTCTTTCCTTTTGTCTTTTACCATGGACTGAAAAAAAGAGGAAATTATTCTGTCTAAAAAATAATAAAATGAAAATACCACTAAGAACTATACATATGCTCCCTTCAACAGCTTCAAAAGTATCCGCAATTTAGTGTTTCATATATCAAAACTCTCTGACTTTCTGTAAACAACTGGGGTTGTAACCCTTAGGGAGAAAATAATGTTCTAAGACTAAATAAAATCCGCTCCTCCAACTATTGTGCCACCTTCCCTAAACCCTTCTGGAATATCATTCCAAGGGAAAGAATTTTCTTATATGATAGCAATGAAAGATAAATTATAGAAGTAACAATTTGGTATATAGGTAAGCCATTACAGAGGAAAAGAAGTAATTATAATTTAACTGAGGAAAATATAATAGGTCTTGAATTCCCCCACCTTCTTTTAAACTCTCCCATTTAAGAACTTTTCAGCAAGATAACATGCAGTTTTTCTTAAAAAATTAAATTGTTTCTTTGTACTTTACGAAACCGTTAGCTTTTTAAAAGAAACAAAGCCAACTGGTTTCCAGAGGTGGAAAAGATTACAAAGCAATATTCAAAATATAGCTGTTAAGAAATAAAACAGGAGAAACATGAACAAGTATATTTACAACAGTTAATGAAGTAAAATAAGATAACATGATGGATCAAGTTCCTGGGAAATTATTAACCTCTTAAACTTCAATGTGCATATTAAACACCTAGGCATTTTATTAACAATGCAAACACTGTGTCAGCAGGTCTAGGGTGGGACCTAAGGTTCTACACGTCTAACAAGCTCTCAGGTGAGGCTGGTGCTACTGGTTCTGGTCTGCACTTCAAGTAGGGTTCAGATACCTCTGTAATTCTAACTTTTAGGTATTAAAATAATCTCCCTGATTTATGAGTTTGACCAGGCTGAGTTTTGGGCACAATGATACTATAAAATGAGAATATTTACTTGTATCATCAGGTACATGAAAATATTCCAACTAATTTAAAATAATGTAAATTACTGAGTGCACCTACTGTATTCCCAGGGCTACACCAGTTGCTTTTACAATTAAACCAACTATATTTTCTTCTTAAAAACCATGAAAGAAAAGATATAAAGTTCACAACAAAAAACTTAGTAAAGATTTTGGGCATACAATACACCAATGATTTTGGTGTTCAGGGATAAGGAAATCAATAGTATAAATTTTCTGTGTTCCTTGTAAGTAAGCTATTTATATTCATATCTGTATCTCTTCAAGTGTACTAGTGTTATCTACAGTATTTTCAGATTTATAAAAGAGCAAGGAGTTTTTAAAATGAGGTTTAAATGAATATATGAATGGACAGTGAACATTTAAGGTCAGTGCTTAAAGTGGGAGAAATAAAGACATGGGATGGCTTATCAACAGAACAATCCACGTATGCATGCATGCATGTGTGTGTGTGTGTGTGCACACGTGTGCATGCACGTAAGTATGTGCATGTATAAATTTCACCTAAATGATCTGGAATGAAATGGTTTTAAGAACTTTCTTAATGGAAATGAAATGGCAACTCATTTCCTCTCTCCAACTCAAGCACTATTTAGATTTCAGTAAGTTTATTTACCAAGGTTTTATATACCTGTGAAAACAATAAAAAGAACAATGAGAAACAAAACAGTGAAAGTAGCGTGCCTGCATTCTGAAAGATGCATTAAGAATAGCAATGTGTGTAACTTACCTCCTTGAATGACTGCAGTAGGTTACTACCAGAAACAGAGAGTGTAATGTCTATATGATGCATTATAAACAACGGCTCTTCCTGTGTCTGGTACGGAAAACAGGCTAGATTGTCTGCTATATACAAGAGCATATTCACTTCTGTTTTCTGTAAATTAAAAAAAAAAAAAGTACACATTTAGCAGATAATCCAGAAATCCATCATAAAAACCTTTTTAGAAAAAATATTACAGGGTACTTTCACCTCAGCTAATGTTTCAGAAAGGAAGGGACAGGGAGAGAAAGAAGGAAGATGAAGGAGGAAGCAGAAGAGAAATGGATTTTACAGAATAATCTTAAATCCATTTTAACAGATTTCCTAATGACTTAAACCATGGTACCTTAAAAAGGGAAGAGGTGAATGTTTTTTCAGTGCACCCAAGTGGAAGTCCCGGAAGTTTTCTTATAGAGTATATAGAATCTTTACGATAAATCCATACCACATCAGAAAGTACACATATGAATTCATGATTATTTATCATTGTGCCTCTAAAAGTTTAACCCATATGGAGAGATCAGTTACACACAGTCTTCAAAAGTAAGAGGTAATAATTATAGTTCAAACATGTGGATTAAAAAAATCCAAGTTCATGTACTCTTAAAATAATTGTCAGTTTCCTGTGTGTGTATAATTTAAAATATCAGAGTCATTCTGACAGAGTTGCCAAAGATTCACACCATAAAAACTCTGATGTTGGCAAATTATGGTTACTAATACTTGTTTGCTTTTAAAAGAAGTAACAGAGACTTTTTTTCAGAACTTCATGATCATACGGAATATAAACAGAAAGACATATTAATATTTAAATTCCTTTAAAAATACTTATAGCTTTAAAAAAAAAAAACAGGCCATTAAAAACACTACTTCCAGGTACTTCCCAGGTGGTTTGGTGGTTAAGACACTGTGCTTACACTGCAAGGGGGCAGGGGTTTAATCCCTGTTTGGGGAACTAAGATTCCGCATTGCCTGAAGCATGGTCAAACGCTTCCCTAAAATCCCTCCCCAAACACACCTTCCTACCATCTCCCTTATCCTGCTGCCCAAACAACATAAAATGCCATATCAGTGGTAGCAAACAACAAAAAATCCCAAAGGGCAGATGGAATGAACTTGCTATTAGTATTCATGAAACTCCCACTCTATTTTTTATTTTTAAATATGTATCAATATGTACATGTTAAAGTTGGGAGAATACAGACAACCACCCTTGCCTCCCTGAAACCTTTTTCCTTAGTTTTCTCTTCCTAGCTCTTTGACTATTCCTCTTCTATTTCCTTCTCAAACCAACTCCTTTTCAAACTGCTTTTAGCAACATTCTATTTTTTGTCTGCTTAGAAGCCCTGAGAGTCCCTCGGACTACAAGGAGATCAAACCAGTCAATCTTAAGGGAAATCAATCCTAAATACTCATTGGGAGGACTGATGCTGAAGCTGTATTTTTGTCATCTGATGTGAACAGCTGACTCATTGGAAAAGTCCCTGATGCTGGGAAAGATGGAGGGCATCAAAGGATGAGATGGCTGCATGGCATCAACGATGCCATGGACATGGATTTGGGCAAATACGGAGATGGTGAGGGACAGAGAGGCCTGGCATCTGCAGTCCATGGGGCTGCAAAGAGGTGGACATGACTAGGGGACTCAACAACAGGACAAAAATATTCCAGTTATCCTTTGACTCTTCTCACAATGTCTCATATAATTTATTCCTTCCTCAGTGTTTCTTCTTTCCTTCCATCCATTCTTTTCCTTCCAACTCTCATCATAAGAACTCAATCCCTTATTACCTTCGGTGTGAACACAGGCTCCCGCACTGCAGGCGGATTTTTTACCAGCTGAGCTATTACCGAAGATCCTCCATAAACCATGTCTCACTATGACCTTGCTGGTCTAAATAATGAATCTATTCATTATTTCCCACCCATTCTTATCTTTGTACCTTTATTTATGTTTTTACACCTGCTCTGTCTTAAATAGTAGATCCATCTTATTCCCCTACATCTTCAGTAATTTGTTTCTCCTCTGACATCTTCTGTTGGAGGTAGTCAGAAGAAAGCACTGTATTATGAAAACTAGATTTCCAATTTAGCATGTTACATGCTGGGGTGACAGAACATCCAGCTAATGACATACAGCAAGCAATGAAATCATGTAGGAATGAAGCTCAAGAAGAAGAGAAAGACTGGAGTGGATTGCCATTTCCTTCTCCAGGGGATCTTTCCAACCCAGGGATCGAACCCGGGTCTCCCACGTTGTAGACAGATGCTTTACTATCTGAGCCACCAGGGAAGCCCAAGAGAAAGGGCGATACAAATACAAACCATCTGGGACTCAGACTATGCTAATGTTAACCGCTGTCTTACAGGAAGCAAGATCCAATGATGACAAGAGCACCTTATCTTATCATTATGTACTCCTATCTAAACCTCTTACACACAATGAAAGCTTAATATTGGTGACAGTCCTGATGATGATTAAATTATATTCCAAGCGTTTCTAAAATAGAAGGGTATTATATTTATTTGTTAGATAATACAACCAAAAATTTCATGTACTATTTAAAAAGAAAAGGTCTAATAAAGCATCTGTATTCTGGTAACTTTTAGATCCCCTGGAGAAGGGCATGGCAACCCACTCCAGTATTCTTGCCTGGTGAATTCCATGGACAGAGGAGCCTGGTGGGCTACAGTCTATGGGGTTGCAAAGAGTCGGACACGACTGAGCGACCAACACATAATTTTAATTTTACTTCACTGAAATAATCTGGTGTCGGAACAGCAACAAAGTCAAGTCAAGTGATTAAAATATGAAAAAAAATTTTTATTTTTAAAGCTTCACACAAGAACTGGTTCTATGTGGAAAGATACCACATCTTCATCTTCTAGCACAATGGCTACCATAACGCGTATGCTGAATACTGTTGTAAAATGGATGAAAACATTCAGAGGTAAAATTAAAGAATGGGATATTTTATTTTCCTGCCTTATAGTCTTGGCCAATGCAACTTGTGCAATAGCTCCTAAAGGATCAAAACTGTAATTACACAAAAGTGGGCTTTTCATTAAACGAGGTCAGGTTGAACAAGCAAGGATCTCAACAGCCTAAAACCCAGGACAGTTACTCTAAAAGGTTCGAGTCTGATATAAACAAGTGGAATTTCACTTTATCTATCCATCCATCCACCCACCTCAAGAAGTGACAGTTTAGTAACATAGTTTATGTGAAAGCATGCTTAAAGGAACTGCCATCAAGTCTGTAACATACTCAGTATGGAGACAAAATTATACTTTATCCCTCATTTTATTTTCATGCTAAACTTCCTCTTCAATACAATGTAGTTAACATAGACCTAAATAAACACATTTAAGATAGTCACTATTATTTATTAAAATGATAATATTTTTTAAATGTTGACTACTTTAGGCACACAATTTATAGAACATTTATCTTCTTAAAATAAGAAGTTTTTAATGCTTACTGCTGTGTCATCAAAGAGGTTGAGTAAAGAAATCAGAAAGGCGCGTCTGTGCTGGCGGTTTCCACGGATCATGGAGTAAAGGTGTGAACACAAAGCACTGGAGGACTCGTCCTGCCGGAAACCCCTTACAGGATCTTTTAGGCACGTGTTGATTGCCTGTTGTACCTGGTAAGACATCTTCATGCCAGCCACTGCTTTCATCTGAAATCAATAAAGCCTTGTTTTTGTCACAGAAATTAAAAGAGCCAAATTAAAAATATAAATTTGAGCATTATAGTTAGAGGTGAAGTTTATAATTTGGTTTTATTTAAAATAATAAAAAGCATAGAATGCAAGCACTGGAAGGAATATTAGAAATCATCTATTGTAATCTGCTCATTTTTATAGAAGAAAAAAGTGGAGACCCAGAGGAGCCATCACTGCCAAGATACACAGTAGGCACTAGAACCCATGCATCCTGGTTTCATCCAGAGTGCATGCTATACTGTTACTTCCAGCTCAATCTTAGAGAGTTAATTTTAAAAAGAATAAACACCTTGGGGGACAAACTTAGATTCATGTTTAGAAGTAATTAGTAAGCAAAATATTTTATTCGAATATGAATCTGGGTAGGACATTTGCCAAAGAAATGGTTTACCAAAGAACAATATTTAAATTTAGGCTGCACAATTTAAAAATACATACGTGAATGAATCCAGCATATTTTTTGTCTATTTCCACAAGCTGCTGATCAGCCTTGTTCCGCATAGCTGGTTCTGGGTCTGTGCCCATAGCAATTAAATACGGCACACACTGGAAATAAAAATAAAGAATTCATGAGACATCATAGTAGTAAAAGCTCTATATGTATCTTGACGTATATTAAAACTTGCTATATATCTGGGACATATGAATTTAGCTCACTGGCTTTCCTATAAATGAATGCCATGTTTTAGTATTCTTTTAAAATTTATTAATCTGCCCTTAGATTTAGCTAAAAGTAAAAAAGCACTGGAGCATCAGCAAAAAATTAAAAACAAAAAAAGTGATGTGGTGAACTTCAAGCAATTTCAACGTGAGTTTAAAGTTCTTTTATTAAAAAAAAAAAAGGGCTCCCAAACTAAGAATATTCATTTAAAAGTATGATGTATACTACAAATTAATAATCCAATAATTTTTTAGGCCTGACTGAATTTTCTTTGTAAAGAAAATAAAGGGTGAAAAAATTTGTCTTCCATACTCAACACCAGAAAAATATAAATTTCCTCCCTATTATGCTGATTTTAGATACGGCTTCAGTAGTCTGACAGCTGGATAGGTAGTAATCTGATAACAGCCATACTCACTGGTCAGGAAACACCAGTCACTACTATGTTAGGTGACTCTGAATTAGAGGTGAGGAAGCCAGAAAAATAGCAACAAACAAATAAAAAAGTAGACATAGCACTGAATGAAATGAGTCATCAAGAATCAAACCCTGAATTGCAGGGTGGGGGGAGGCTCACAAAAAACATTATTAGCTTAACTTGTAAAATATGAAAATACATTACATATTATTGTATCAATGTTAAATTTCCTAAATTTGATTGACTGCATTATGGTTTTATAAGAGAATGTTTCTGTTCTTAAAAAAATGTATGTTGAGTATTTAGAGGTAAAGAATCATGATATCTCAAACTTACTATCAAATGGTTTCATGTGTGTATGCAGAGAGAAAGCAAATGTGGCAAAATGGCAACAAAATATACATAAGGAGTATGAAGGGCTTAATGTGCCACTCCTGCAATTTTTTATAAATATAAAAGTTTAAAGTTTAAAAAAAGATACAATAAAAGCAAAACCTAAGACTACTAAGCATATCAGCAAAGAGCCCTAAGTATCTAAAATAGTCAAGAGTATCAACAGAGTACTGTACATTTTATTAAGTAATCCTGCCCTGAGTCACAAAGAACAGACTGAATATTCATTAGTGTGTTTTGTTTCAGGATACAGAGAATAACACAGCATAATAATCAAGAATATATTTTTTAAAAGTTAAACAGAACAGCCGAAATAAAAATCTTGAAGGGTACAGGCTGTTATTTAACAAATTCACTTCTGCAGCCTATGGCACTCTCCTGAACGTGTCAGATGGTGAATACTACAACATAAACATTAGCTGCCAATCCCTTGTAGTACAAATATGTCTTGAGTACATCATCTAGTCTACAAATCCATGTTTTAAGGTATTTGGTGCTTGATCTTAGTTCCAATTAAAGATGAAGGAACAGAGTTCAGATTATATAGGTGACTTTTCTGTGGACTAAAATCCACACTGTTAAGATAGATTATACCCTTAACTCCATTTATATTACACGCTGTTGTTGGATTTTAGAGGTAAGCGTCAACGTGAATTAAATCAAATCTATTATCCCTACTTAGAAGAAGTAATACTGAGTACATATTGTGCAAATATAAAGTTTGTATAATAGAATCAACATTATGAATATATATGTACTTTGCAGTTAAAAACAACCTAAAAGATGGACTAAAACTTGGATTCCTAAGAGTTTTGGATGGTCCCCCTCACCCCCGAAATTGACAACTAAGAGGAATAAAGAACTACTTATTTTCTAATCACAATGTCTTCAAGTGGCAACAAATTCTTGGCTCCTTCCGTAAGTGCTATTGCTGTAAAACATACTTACCTGAACTGGATGAATAAGACCTTGGTTTAGAGTCAATGCAATGACATTGAGGGCGAAGTGGCGTACACTTGATTGGGTGTGGAAAAACGCCTCAAGCACCTGTTTGAGGTAAAGCTGCATGATGGAACTACTCATCCCTGAGGAAACATCACCCATTTCTTTCAAATCTTCCTGTTTTGCAACCTTCTTCCCTACAAAAGGAAGTAAACATACTAAGAATATGTATATTAACTTTACTAACTATTCTAAATTAAGTCACAAAAGCACAAAATGTGACAGCTGACTCATTGGTCCTTAATTTTTAAATTTTTTTAGGTCTGTTAGAGACCCCTTGGAGAACATGATGAGAAAGTATAATCCCTTTCCCTCTGTCAAAATGTTAAAGTCTGCATGCACATTCAATTTATAAACTACTTTAGGGAGTTTATGAAGTATATTCTTTAACTCAACTCCTTTATCTAATATAGGGTAAGTAGGTATCTGGATTAAAAAAGAGTCACACAGTATGCTAACTGCAGCCCCACTGTGAACTTTGAAAATATATTTTCACTTACAGTCTCTATCTGCCTGCTGCATACGTGTATCTTCTTCTTGTAGGTAGGTCTGGAGGTTTTTTAACACTTGTATTTTTAAATTTACTGAGGAGTTTTTATCAGATAAAATATTATTGTATAGATTTTTCACCTCTTGCTCAAACATTAGACTTGGGTGCTGAATAAAGGCAAATCCTAAAGAAGATGAAAAAAACAAAAATTCTCTTGATATATTAATATTAAAATTAAATATAACATTTATTGAAAATGTTGATAAAGTATATAAAGAGTATCTTATTTCAAAAATTAAAACTTAAAATGACTGGAAGAATATGCTGGTGGCCTTACCTAGAGAAGTATTAGAGCAGGTACTTCTTCCCCCATGAATTAAAAACAAGAAATTGCATTTCAAAGGAGAATTTCACTCAAGAGGAAACCTTGAGGAGGGAGCAGGGCCTAGTGGCTAAGGGAGTGGACTAGGAGTCAGGAGTCTTGGGTTCTATTCCTGGCTCCACCACTGACTTGTAGTGTGACCTTGGGTGAGTCACATAATCTCTCTGTGCCTCAATTCTCCATCTGTAAAATGGGGACAATAATATTTACCACCCACCTACCTCAAGGGGATATTTTCAGGATTTAAGAGGTAATGTGTGCCTTTTTAGATCCCTAGTGGAAGGTACTAACCTTGGTGCTATTAAAATATATTCATCTGATGAAATGAAGTACTTCTAAAATAAAGCTAAAAATCATGTATCTATTTCTATATGTTGTTATAATGAAGCCACAATGTTGAATTCTATAATCACAAATTAGCCATATTTATTACCCAAAATAGTATTACCCATGTTTATTTATACAAAATGCTTATTTATGAGATGAAATGAAGATCTTTGATGAGAGCAAATATTATGGATGCCAAATAACAAACTAAATTCAAAGCATAGAGTGATCAGATAACTAGCCCAAGGTGACACAGGATAACAATGGCCCAGGCAACTTTTATTAACTGGTCTAAAGGCACTATTTTCTGCATAGTACTGCTTCAAATTAAAATTTACATTCTTTGTTCTCTGAATTAGATGTAACACTATTAGTTTTTGCTGTTTTATAGAATGTATGTCCAGACTGAAGTACATATTTGACTTGAAAGGTAATACTCTACCAATACAACTCCCTAGTAAGTGGTATATGAATTTTTACTCTATTTGCTATATGTAATTTTCTGAAAGAGATGAAGAGGAAATAAGATATTAAGATACTCTGTATCTGTACAGAGTAAAACAAAACAAACAACAACAACAACAAAAAAACAACAGCACAAAAACATGAAGAGAGTGCTCTTCTAATTTTTTTTAGTGCATTTAGTTCAGGTATCAAGACTTTAAGGCTATCCTTCTCAAATTTCGCCCATATTCCAATATCCTTCCAGATAAACCTCAAAGACCTAACCTAACCACATGTATTTATTACATCAATGCTCTTGGAAAAATAATAGAGAAAAAGTATACATCCAGCTGTTCCTATGTGGTTGGTTACTATGTGTTATCTATATACTAATAAATAGAAGTCTGTAGACTGCCCTCTGTTTTGACTTTAGAAGAGGCAGACACATACACTGACAAAACGTTGCAAAGAAAAATAACAATTAAAAAAATACACAACAGTACAAATTTTTCTACATCACTTTTCTTAATTAAAGAACTTTGAACCCTATAAAGTAGGGGTTGAAGAAAGTATTGTCACCTCTATTTTACTAATGAGGAAACTGACATACAAGTTACATGACTTGCTGAAAGTCACCCAGGAAGTCACTGGATGAGCCAAGAATGGAACCCCGTTGTTTTAACCCCCAGAAGTATACTCTAGACACCAGATCCTACTTTAAACAGAAACATACTTAAGTAAATCAATGTTTTAGACTCACAAAATTTTTAAAACTTCCTCAACCTCTCAAACAGCTAAGAACTAGGAAGAAATCTAGACTTAATTTACCTAGACCAATGATGGCTTTTGTTTGCACTTCTTCATCTGAATGCTTTGTAAAATACATCAATAGTTCAAGTACTTTATCCTTTATGTTAACCTAAGGGGGAAAAACACATTAAAGTGTATAAGGAAGAGTAGCTTAGATCCGTTTTCAACTGTGAAGGGAAAAAATATCTAAAAGCAAACTTCTGCATGTAAACTTTACTAAAGAATAAATCACCAATACATGTATAAGTCCATAAATTTTAGAACAATCTCATTCATTGGGACAGTTTGCAGATATAACTTGCATTAATTTATCAGGCTGGTAACTAACCGATTGGCTTCACAGACCATGTTTTGAAAAGCATTGTTTTAGAATTAAACCAGACAACTCTTAGAGACTTCCCTGGTCTGTCAGTGGTTAAGACTACATGCTTCCAATGGAGGGGGTGCAGGTTCAATCCTGGGTTAGGGAACGAAGATCCCACACTCCATGTGTGCATGCTAAGTTGCTTTGGTCGTGTCCGACTCTGTGCGACCCTATGGACTGCAGCCTGCGAGGCTCCTCTGTCCATAGGATTCTCCAGGCAATACTGGAGTGGGTTGCCCTGCCCTCTTCCAGGGGATCTTCCTGACCCAGGGATCAATCCTGCGTCTCTTACATCTCCTGCATTAGCAGGCAGGTTCTTTACCACGAGTGCCACCTGGAAAGCCCTTTCACATGCCGCATATCCAAAAAATAGAAAATAAAATACAATAAAATTAAAACAAAACAACACCAAGCCCCAGACTACTCTAATGCTGCTCATCCTGGGTCATTACAGTCATTTTTTAATGCACAGGTCACACAGTTCTATTTTTTCAGGATATTAAATAATAATATTAGGATCTTTACCTTACTGTTGCCTTTAAAATCTTCCAGATCAAAATCAAAATGCCGACACAGTGCCCCAACAGTGAATAGGGATCTCAAAAGTGCTGGTTTGTTTGTTAGCAGTGAAGTGTTATTTGGGTCCTCTTGGTGTTGACTTTTTAATTTTGAAATGGCACCTAGTAAAATAAGTAACATTTATTTATATTATTTATAATAAACCCTCTATTCTTAAACTGTTATGCTCAAATAATTACTGCTAATAAACTAAAACTAAATTTTACTAAAATTAATATAAATTCAATTAAAATTTACTAAAATTAAACTTTTCTAAGTATTAAACATGCCTAGAAATATGAGGGCATTCCAAGTGAGCCTAAAAGAACTAATATAAGAAAAAAAATTGTATTTAAATTTTATTTGACATAGTAGGCAAAAAACTTATCAACATTCACTTATGAGAAGATAAATTTCTGAAGTAATCACATTGGGTTATTGAGGGAATATAAAAGATACCAGGAAGTATTGCTTCTGAGAATGGACTACAGAGGACAATCAAACCTCTTATAATTCCCTTATCTTTTATCAGATATGTTAAAAAGGAACTGGACACTGCAGGATCTAGCAAAATAATTTTAAAGCCCAGGCAGTGAACTTACCATAGTATCTATTGAAACAGGCCCACACAAATTTAAAATTTTGTGTCACTTTATTTACAACAGCCCCAAGACAGCTTACACAATGTTGCACTACCTAAAAGAGAAAAAATATTACTGTTTAGATAAAAGTTAAAAACAAAGGTAAAAGCATGGTAAAGTGATTTAAAAACACATGATTTGTGAATTGCATATTGGTCAACACAGAGGTGGTAAAGTGAATGCTTACAGTCATGCCATATTTGATGATAAGCTTCATTAGATCTTCTTCAATAGTGGCAAGGAAAGTTTCACTCGGATGTTCCATCAGTGGTACAACTAGTTCTAGAATTTTTGCAACATTGCAGATAACCATGAAATCATTTTGTGTCTATAAGGATAAAATCAAAGCTTTATGAATATCAAAATCTGAAAAGAAACTATATGCAGCTTTGTGTATTTGAGGTTTTGGTATTATTTTATAGGTATATTATATACATATATATATATACACACACACACACACACACACACACATAATAGCTTCCCCTCCCCCCCCAAAAAAAACCCCAAAACAGCATTAGGAAAGAGCTTTTTTAAAGTACGAAGGGAAGAGGAGCAGATAGTGACAGGAACCTGGATTTTATTCTAGCTCTGTCACTAACTTACCATGTGATCACTTAGTCACTTAGTCATAATGCTACAGTTACTGTTTTTCTCCCTAATATGCACTAACAGTTCTGAACAATGGTGTTTAAATATTTAACAGAGTATTCTACCAAAGACTGGTACAATTTTTAAGATTAATATTTTTCAAACTAGGATAATAACAGTGCAGTATCTCTCAATTGAGGGTGACTTTCCTGGTGGCTCAGATGGTAAAGAATCTGCCTGCAATGCAGGAGACCCAGGTTTAATTCCTGGGTTGGGAAGATCCCCTGGAGAAAATGGCAACCCACTCCATTATCCCTGCCTGGAGAATTCCATGGACAGAGGAGTCTGGCAGGTTATATAGTCCATGGGGTGGCAGAGTCGGACACAACTGAGCAACTGATATTTTCACTTTCACTTTGTCCCCAATGGATATCTGGCAATATATGGAGACAATTTTGGTTGTCATAACACTGGCATGAGGGTACTACTCGCATCCAGTGGACAGAGGCCAAGGATATTGCCAAACATCCTATAACATGCAGAAAAGCTCTTGAAAACAAAGAATAACCAGGTCCTGAGTGTCAACAGTGCTGAAGTTGAGTGCTAACAACAGTGCTGTGTTAACCCCTTTTATGATAGAGGAAAACACAGAATCCCAGAATTAGGTATAAGTCTCCTTTATTTTAAAATTTAAAATGTTAACATTACAATTTTTTTAAATTTTAGAGGTTTTAAAACTGATTAAAAATTGTAGGCAACAGGTGATTAAAGTGGGTGAAGGGATAAATTAGTTTTTCTCAAGATAAATTCATTTGAAAATCACTGACAGAATCTTACTTTAAAAATGCAGTAAAAATTTTTTGAAACATAACTGACTTGAAAAATCAAGTAAATAAAGTATCTTAAAATCTAAAAGAAAAATTTAAATGAAGATGAAAATCATGAAGGAAAAGAGCTGTAGAATACCTGAAATATCTGGAATGAATATACATAAGATAGGTCAATATCTCAAACATTTAAAGAGTTTACCAAAAAAAGGTCCACAGTTCAAAGGTAAAATAAGCAAAGGATAAGAACAGTCAAATTAAGGAAAATGAAGTTCAACTGGTTAATGCCATAAAAAAGATGCTAAACCTCTTGGAAATCAAGGAAGAGAAGCTGAAGCAACAAACAACTACATTCTTTTACATCTGTTAGCCTGGCAAAGAGTACAAAAATGACACAGAGCATCATTCACTGGTTTCCAAAGTGGCTATGAAACATGTCCACCAGCAATTTGACAAGAGCTACTCAGAAACAAAATCAAAACTGCAAAAACATTCCTTCAATCTGGGAAGTCAATTCCTCAGACTATGTCAAAGAAAAAGAAGCACGAATATTTAAAAGTATATGAATAGGAATGACTATTAAGGAATTGGTTGTAGTGGCTATCAACAGGAAACAATGTAAATAAAAAATAAATACTCAATTAGATGGGAAAATGGTTAAACAAATCATAAGATGTCCATAAGATGAATAATATACAGCTATTCAAAAGGATGAATATATATCAGTTGTTTTGAGATTAGTAAAAATGCCTGACAGATACATATATAACATGATGTGATTTTTAAAAAATCTGGTTAACCATTTGTATAATGTGTGTCTGCAATTATAGAAACATGGATAAAATGTGCAAGGACACTCCAGATTGCTTATCCTGAAACAAGGGTAGGATATAAAAAACAACAACAAAAAACGTTAAAAAAAAAAAAAAAGGTGTCTATCATATATATGAGATAACCTTATTTATATAAAACTTTATATTAGTGTGTGTATGCATAACAAACTATAGAAAATGTTTTCAAGTAACCTTGCTTTAAAAAATATCGATTTAAATGAGGATAATCAAGGCTCCTTTGTTGTTTAAATTCTATAAGCAAACAGACATGGTATTGAATTCTAGCTTTGGGACTCATTAGCTATGACACTGGGCAAATTATTTATATTCTCTAAGCTTCCATTTCCTTATCTGTAAAACCAGGATAATAATGGTACTAACTTCATAATGTAAATGAGATGCTGCATGCAAAATTTTTTAGTGTTTGGCACTGTGCTCAAAAACTATTAACTATTATTATTAGTCACAGATTACATATTAATCAGTTTATATCTGCATCTAACACAAGCCCTAAAGACAGAAATATGTTGTCTTAAATGTTGTTTCAGAAGTATTATATATCATTTTTAATGTATTTATCTTCTGATACTTTTCTCTGGTTTTAAAATTCCTCAGGACATCCTGAAGTTTTTCACCTAGAATTTATTAATTTAGATCACCAAAAAAACTGACCATAGCAGCAAAACAAACTTAGTAAACAGTTAAAATTAGCTCCTTAGGAAGCTTGGAACATAGGAAGTAAAAAACTAACTACATTCATAGATTTTTAGAGTATTTTAAAATTTACTGTTGTAATAAGCCATTGAATTTACCACGCTGTCATATAAACTGCTGGATTATCTGACTCAAGCAGTAGTTAATCTTCACATTTGATTTTAGGAGAACAAGTGTAATATTAACTTAAAAACCTAACATCTCTGATGATCCTTTATTTTTCATATTCAGTATATAAATACATTATATAAATAAAATACATCAAAAATAACAAATGAAAAGCAAAACCAGAATCCAAATGACAGTAAATTTCTCAGTGACAAGAACTTTGCTCACTCACTGTTTAAGTCCTAACAATGGTTACATTTATTAAGCATTACTGAGAGTTTAACTTGAGGAGCTTACAGAGAGATGAAACCTGAAATTTATTTATAATACATCAGAAAAATGATGTTTGTAGATAACTTGCTACAAATATTAGAACCTATATTTGAGTACATAACCCAGTTGATCTTTCAGTGAAAATGACTGTCATCTGTCAGTGAAAAGACACAATTGGATGACACAATGCGAACTCTAAATTTAAAATAGTTACTACATGGTTTAGATAAGAGAGAAAAACAGGACAGACAGCTCTATACTTACACTACATTTAGTGGTAAGATATGGCTGCATAGTCATGGCATGTTTAACCATGAGCTGGGGTCTTATTTTGCTGAATAAGAACAAAGTGGTTATGCAAGCTACCAATCTTCCAGAATTCACACCTTTATTGTCAGAGTCTGGAAAAACAAACAGAAAATAAGACACTAAAATATGACAAGGCAGTGGAAATGATACAGAATATTATTCAAATTACTCAATACTATCCTCTGAATAGATTCAGTACATGCCTCAATACAACAGATTAGCATTCCTTATGATACTAGACTTCTTGCCTTTCTATCTTATATAAAATTACATGTATTAAGGATAAAGGGCAAAAAGGCTGCACTTTGGAAGGCAAGTTTCACATCAAGGGGAGGAGGACTGAAGTAAAAAGCAGAATCAAAGCTGGGAAGTTTAGAGATGGAATTCTGAGAATAAACATAGTATTGGTTAGTATCTAAAAATGCATGGAAATGAGAATGGGAAAGAAATTAGCAAAGGAGGACAAAAACAATTTAGCTGAGGTGATACTGTGTTTAAGGGTACTGGGGAAAAAAGATGCTGCTGTGGTAAAATGTCAGAAGACAGGAATGATGCATAAGTGGACCAGTGCTGTATTAAGACAAGTAAATGCTGTTCAGCTAAGAGAAAAGTGTAGCTAGCTAGAAGATACAATGTGTCTTAGTTCCTGGGCATTTTTAGAGGAGATTAGCAACTGTTTAACATTAAGTGACAACAGTATCACCTTTAAAATCTAGGAAAGGGGAAAACTGGGAAGCAGAACAGAAGATACAAAGAAAAAGAGGTAAACATGGAAAATGAAAAAATAAAAAAGACTGCATTAAAATATAAAGAATATCAACAATTTTTACCATAAATGGTACCTCTGTAAGAGGTAAATGGCCCCCAATTCTGAAAACTGACTGAGGCTGCCTGTTGTTCCTGATTAATATATATTAGGGGATGGGAAGTAATGTTAGTCTTGTGTGCTTTCAAGCAATAGATAACAATTATGACTTTTATGATTTTATAATCATTTATATTTTCATTAATAACTTCAATTTTGTGACTGATAGATAATATATAATATTAAAGATTTAACAAACTTGTCAATTTAAAAATTACTAACATCTTTCTAGGTCAAGGTTAAGCACATTTTATATAATTATAAATGGTATTAGGAAGGCACTATAAATCTTTTAAAAACATTTTTATACTAATTAACTTCATTTTGATAGAAATTTTTATATAATTTGAAAGATACTGAACAGTTTTTGGATAAGCACATTTACCTACATACATTAGTCCCTGGACTTACTTTAATTCTTGCTCATATGACATCTAAAATTATATTCTATTGAAAGATATGTGAAAGAGATGAGTCCCATGCTTCTATTACATTGCTGTAAATAATACCAGTCAACTATAACGTAACAATAACCTGGGATTCAACACAACAAAAAACAGAGTTCATTTAAAAGTGAAGTAGTTAATTATTAGGCTAAGCAGAGTGAGAGGCAAAAATAAGAAATGTGCACAAAGTATTTTAACATCTTATAAAATCAACTTAATGACCAATATATAAAATGTCTTACCAGCTAGAGATTCCTCATATTTAAGAATGTGCTCAACTAGGTTATCAACAAGTTGAGTACAAGCTTTCTTCACAGGTTTATATGAGGAATCCTCTTCAGACTTCAACAACTATAAGTGTATATATATGAAAAAAAAAATCCCAGTATAATTCATTAGACAATAATAATATAAATGCATCAAAATGTGTCCATAAGTAATAAGATTTTCAATTGGTTACTAACAATACTGAAAATGCAAATTCACAAATAAAAAATATAGAACAAATATTTTAAAATATAACCAGTAATTAAAGATATTTCCAAACAATTTTAGTATGAAGTTATTTAAATTGCTATGTATAGAACCTAAGGCAGAATATGAGAGAAATGAGAACACTGACCTTCCCTTAAGATTACCCCTCAATGCTAGTTGAGTGATTTTAAAGACTTAGAATTTCATCCCTCATCATTTCAAGTTCTTGATTTCTCAAAAAAGTTTATTATGGGTTAATGACATTTTTAAAATAGCTGTAACTACATCTGACTTGCACCTTAAAATCTGCAATTATAAAACACAAGGCTGGATTTCTTCCCTGTGTTATCTTTTACCAACTGATAGAGATGTGCTACAAATAATGATATGAGAAAAGAGATAAGTCTAATTATAGCTGGAAAATAAATACAATCTTTACTAATCAGAGGTCAATGGTAATGTCACCTAAGATACATCTGTTTTGTTAATAAAGAATAGCTAATACAATTCTTGGGTTATTAAAGAAGTTAAAAATGTGTAATTCCTGTCAAGGGTTCCAACGCTGTACAATTATAACTTTCTGCAATGATGGATATGTTTTATATCTGTGCTGTACAGTATTGCTGCCACAAGCCACATGCAGCTACTAAACACTTGAAATGTAGCTAGTATAACTGAGGAATTAAAAATAAATAAAAATTCAAATGAAATGAAAAATCACACGTGGCTAGTACAGGACAGAGAAGATTTAGCTTAAACTTTCACTACAAGATGTGTGGATGACTACAACTGATAGCAATCAGAATAACGTTATCACACACATTTCCCCTACTCCTTCCAATTTAAAGAAATAAATCAAATCAAGGTAACTTCAATTTACCCAGTTTTAGCTCTAAACAGCAAGTTCTCCATGTCCTGCTCTGTAACTCAACCTTAAGCAGCTATTAATATTATATGCTACCTTGTTCTTTTTTGGGAAGGGGTAGAAAACAGGCTCTTTACCCTTGTTTTTGCTCTCCAAGACATCAAGTACACACAAAAGTATTAACCATAAATTTTGGGTTATGACACACTGCCAGTACTGGTTATACGCCCTTTTCTTTGATTATAAAATATAATGAATATTTTATAAAATAAAATATAATGATGCATTATGAACCTAACTTAAGAGTATCTCCAATAACTTATATTTCTCAATGTGCTCCTTCCTTTATCCCATCTTCCTGTTTCACTTTCAAAGTACCACTTATCAGAACTTTTTCCATTTCTTCACTTAAAAAAAAAAGTTATTCTAGTTTTGCTGGATTTTCAATTTTCTAAAAGGTATCATGCTGGATGCAGTCTTCTGGGATTGGCCTTTTCCATTTAATATGTCACTAACTGTAATCCAGGTTGTTGCATGAAACTGTTACTTAACTCATTTTTGCTACTATAAAATAGGTGTTGTGTCTGTACTGCAATTCATTCATCCATTCTACTGAAGACAAGTTAATTATAACTTTAGTGGCATAATGAGCATTTTTATTTGTCTCCTGGTACACATATGTAAGATTCTCTCGGGTGTGTACCTTGGCATGGAATTCCTGGGTCATGGGTAATATGAATGTTCAACTCTATGAAATAATGCTAAGTTTAAAAAGAGTCTTGATTTGCATTTCCCATATTATGAATGAGGCTGAATACCTTAAGTCACATGTGTTTTTTTCTTTATGAAATGCCCACTCATTACTTTCTCCTGTTTTCCTACTGAGACTCTTGCCTTATACTGGTTTGTAGGAAAGCAGCTCTTTATATTTTTTAACAACGTTCCTTTGTCAGTTGTATGTGTATCAAATATCTGTCCCACTTAGTGTGTTTTTTCTGGATTCACAAGTGTTCTTCATTTTAAGGCAGTGAAATTTATCAGTCTTTTCAGGTTACTGGTTTTCTGGGACTCAAGAAATCCTTCATTAAGAAAAGTCAAAAATATATTAATACATATACTGTCTTCTGGGGCTTCCCAGGTGGCGCTAGAGGTAAAGAACCAGCCTGCCAACGCAGGAGACATAAGAGACGCGGGTTGATCCCTGGGTCGGGAAGATACCCTGGTGGAGGGCATAGCAACCTACTCCAGTATTCTTGCCTGGAGAATCCCATAGACAAAGTAGCCTAGCAGGCTACAGTCCAAAGAGTTGCACAGAGTTGGACACAACTGAAGCGACTTAGCTCGCACATAAATACTGTCTTCTAAAAGTTTAAAAGATTTCCTTTAATCTATGCATGTGTGTGTGTGTGCACGCTCAGTCATGCCCGGACTCTTTGCTGAGTTGAAGAATTTTTTAAAAAAGTAAAAAACAACCCTTATGGGTAGCCACTTGTTCCAGTCCCATTTATTGAAAAGTTCAAGCTATCTTAATTACTCAATCTTTAATAAGTCCTGGTACCTGTTAAGACACATTAGTGCTCCTGCATTTTCAGAAGTGATGATTATTTTCAACTCTTTACTTTTCCATATATGGTTTAAGAACACCTTGACATGCTTGATAAATATTTTCTATTCTTGATTTTGATGAGATCTCTTTTAACATCTTCCCATTTTGCATGATTTTTACTTTAGGTTTTACAGTTTATTCTCTGTCAGATTTTACTTCTAGTTTACTAGACGTTATTCATTCAAGGGTATTAAATTTTATCAACAATTTCTTTTGTATCCTCTGATATGATTACTTATTTTTTGTTTAATGTTAAATCATACACACACGTGCTGATGCTAAACCAGCCCCACAATATGCATGCACAGATGTACATATATATGTATGCATATATAATATATATAGTATAAACATATACACATCTCTGTCCAACTTTTTGATGGGTAAATAAGCTGTAGACATCAATATACTCTCTACCTTTTCCTTTTGAGATAAAATTTACATGAAATGATATGTACAAATCTACAGTTGCCCAGTTTTGTTAAGTGCATTACCCTTTATAACTCAAACACTCTACCAAGATAGAGGACAAACTTTCTCCATCTTTAACTTACATTAGAATCATCTGGAGACTGCTAAACTATAGAATGGTGGGCCCCAACTTCAGAGTTACTGATTAATTAAATCTGGACAAAAGTCTTAAAATTTTACTTCTAACAAGTCACAGATAATCTTGTTAACTTTTAAAACTACTGATATAGATTATTACCATCACCTTTGAAAATTCCCTCATGTTCCTTTCCATTCGATCCATGGCTCCCTGCAACCACTCTTCTGATTTTTTTCCATACAGATTAGTATAGCCTCTCCTAGAGCTTCGTATAAATAGAATCATAACCTGTACTCTTCTGTATAAGACTCTTGTCACTTTGTGTAATGTTTTTATTATTTACCTACTTTGCTGTTAAGTATCAATAGTTTGTTCCTTTTGACATGCTGTACTATTTAGCTATATAGATACATCAGGTTTTCTTTAGCCATTCACTGGTTGATGGAGACAAAGACACTATTTGACTGTAAACTCGGGCACGAGAAATCAAGCTGCACCTTCAACCCTTTGCTTAGAAATCTCCTCAGCTAAACATCCAATTTCATCACTTGAAGTCTTCCCTTCACCAAACACTAGAAAAGGAACACAATTTAGCCAAGTGCTTCGTCAAATTACGAGGACAGACTTTTCTCTGTTGTCCAACAGCATTTCTTCATTTGCATCTGAGACCACATCACAATAGCCTTTAACCATCCATAATTTTACCAAAATTTTGTACATGATTATATACATCCTGAGAAATGTGTAGGCAGGTCAAGAAGCAACAGTTAGAAATGGACATGGAACAATGGACTGGTTCCACATTAGCAAAGGAGTAGTACGTCAAGGCTGTATATTGTCACTCTGCTTATTTAACTTACATGTAGAGTACATCATGCGAAATGCCAGGCTGGATGAAGCACAAGCTGGAATCAAGACTGCTGGGAGAAATATCAATAACCTCAGATATGCAGATGATACCACCCTTATGGCAGAAAGCAAAGAGCAATTAGAGTCTCTTTGCTTTGAAGAGACTCTAATTTGAAGAGACTTCTAATGAAGGTGAAAGAGGAGATTGAAAAAGCTGCCTTAAAACTCTCAAAAAACTAAGATCATGGAATCTGATCCCATCAATTCATGGTGAATAGGTGGGGAAACAAAGGAAACAGTGACAGACTTTATTTTCTTGGTTTCCTATGATGACTGCAGCCATGAAATTAAAAGATGCTTGCTCCTTGGAAGAAAAGCTATGACAACCTTAGACAGCGTATTAAAAAGCAGAGACATTACTTTTCTGATAAGCAGGCTGCAGTGACCTCTAAAAGTGATGCGCTATTCACTCGACCCAGAAAACCCCACAAAATCATCCAAATCGAGGTTCAAATCTTCATGCTCACTTTAAGAACATTCCTGAAAATTGCCCAGGCCATAAAGGGTTTGCATATCCGAAAAGCCTCCAAGTATCTGAAGGACGTCACTTTAAAGAAGCAATGTGTGCCACTCCACTGTTACAGTGGTGGAGTTGGTAGGTGTGCACAGGCCAAACAGGAGGGCTGGATGCAGGATCAGTGGCCCAAAAAGGGTGCTGAATTTTTACAGCACATGCTCAAAAATGCAGAGAGTCATGCGGAACTTAAGGGCTTAGACGCAGAATCTCTGGTCACTGAGCACATCCAGGTGAACAAAGCCCACGAGATGCGGCACAGGACTTACAGAGCTCGTAGTCAATCAACCCCTACATGAGCTCTCCCTGCCACATTGAGATGATCCTTACTGAAAAAGAACAGACTGTTCCTAAACCAGAAAAGGAGGTTGCACAGAAGAAAAAGATATCCCAGAAGAAAGTGAAGAAACAAAAACTTATGACCCGGGAATAAAGGCCACAAAAAATAAATGCAAATAACAGTAAAGGGAAAAAAAAAAAAAGGCAGAGACATCACTTTGCCAACAAAGGTCCATCTAGTCAAAGCTATGGTTTTGCCAGTAGTCATGTATGGATGTGAGAGTTGGACCATAAAGAAGGCTGAGCATCAAAGAATTGATGCTTTTGAACTGTGGTGTTGGAGAAGACTCTTGAGTCCCTTGGACTGCAAGGAGATCAAACCAGTCAATCCTAAAAGAAATCATTGGAAGGACTGACGCTGAAGCTCCAATACTTTGGCTACCTGATGTAAAGAACCGACTCATTAGAAAAGACCCTGAATTATTAGCATAAGCTTAACCAGGTCAGGACTCCAACTGCAGCTCCTGTACCAGATGAGATGTTAGTGCTTGAACAAATTAACATCCTCTGGAACCTGGTGTACAGCTAATGATCTGGGAGATACCTTTTTTCCTCATCCTTGTCAAAAGCCCCCAGAAGCAGTTTGCTTTTAACTGGCAAGGCCAGAAATGTATTGCACTGTCGCAGGGGTATCTTAACTCCCCAGTCTTACATTATAATTTAGTTTGTATGACGCTGATTATCTTTCACTTTAACATGACATCACACTGGCCCATTACATTGATGACATTATGCCAACTGCACATAGTAAGCAAAAAGGAACAAGTACACTGGACTTATTCGTAGAACGTGCATGTGAAAGGGTGGGGAATATATCCAACAAAAATTTAGGGGTCTTCTACTTTGAAGAAATTCCTGGGGGCTTAGTGGTGTGGGACATGGTGTGATGTCCACTGTAAGCAAAGAAGAAGATGTTGCATTTGGTCCTTTCTATAACCAAAAAAGAACTCAATGCTTTAGAGAGTTTCTTTGAATTTTGGAGGCTTATTTGGGTATATTATTCTCATTATACCTCATTTGGGTATATGATTCTGGCCCATTTACTGAGTGACCTGAGAAGCTGCCAGTGCTGAATGGGGCATAGAAGAGAAGGCAGCTCTGGAAAGGCAGGTCCAGGCTGCTGTGCTAGCTGCTTTGTCACTCATGCCACAGACCAGCAGCACTGAGGTGTCAGTGGCAGATATGGCTGCTGACTGGAGCCTCTGCCAAGCCTCTATAAATGAACTGCAGCATAGGTCCTCAGGATTTTGGAACAAAGCCCTGCCACCCTCTGGGAACAACCACTCTCTTTTTGAGAAATAGCTCTTGGCACGCTACTTGGCCTTAGTCGATACTGAATGCCTACCCATGGGCCACCAAAATCATCATGCATTCTGAGCTATCAATCATAAACCGGGTGGCTGCCTCACCAAGCCACAAAGTTGGGTGTGTAAAGCAGCATTATATCATCAAAGGGAAGCGGTGTATACACGATTAGGCCAGAGCAGGCTGAAGGGCACAAGTTAATTACATGAAAAAGTGGCCAAAATGCCTATGGTTCCCATTCTGCTACACTGCCTTCTCTCAGCCTGCACCTCTGGCCTCAGTTGACCACAGGGAATATCCCTGGTTTACAGATTGGTCTACACAACATGCAGGGATCACCCAAAAGTGGACAGTGCAGCAATACAGCCCCTTTCTGGGACATCCCTGAAGGACAGTGGTGAAAAAAAATTCCCCATTGGGCAGAACTTCAAGATGTGCATCTCATTCACTTTGCTTGGAAAGACAAATGATCAAAGTTGGTGACAAGGGAATCTGGAAAAGAGGCATCTTTGAATGGTAAAATATTTATATTCCATATGAATGTTCACCAAAGGGTGGCCTCAGCAGACGACTTGCTCTGCAGATACCTTCTCCAAGGTAACAGCCTCTTTCTGCAGCCACTCCTGTCCTCACCCAACGGGCTCATGAACAGACTATGTGTTGTGGCAGAGATGGAAGTCACACTTAAGCTCAGCAACATGGACTTCTACTCACCAAGGCCACACTATCTATGGTCCACTCGGCCAGCAGTAGAGAACAACACTGAGTTTCTGATATGGAATGACTCCCAGGGATTACCAGCCAGCAACCTGGTGGCAGGTTGATTACAATTAGGCTGCCTCCATCATGGAAGGGGCAGCATTTTGTTCATACTGAAACAGGCACTCTTGATATATTTTTGCCTTTTCTGTATGCAATACTTCTACCAAAACTACCACCTATGGACTTAGAGGATACTTTATCTACCATAATATTTGTTGTTCAGGCTCTAAGCCGTCTGACTCTGCGACCCCGTAACTGCAGCACTCTCGGCTTCTCTGTCCATCACTACCTCCCTGACTTTGCTCAAACTCATGTCCACTGAGTCAGTGATGCCATCCAACCATCTCATCCTCTGTCATCCTCTTCTCCTCTTGCCATAACTCCACACAAAACTGCTTTGGTTAAGAAAAGCACTTCAGCGCAAAAGAAGTACAGCAGTGAGCCCATGCTCATATTCCATGTTTCCCACCATTCTGAAACAGCTGACTTGACAGAAGGTGGAAACAGCCTTTTACAAACTCAGTTACAGCATCAGATAGGGGGCAATATCTTGCTGTGGCTGGGGCAAGATTCTCCAGCAGGCTCCTATGCTCTGAATCAGCATCCAATACATGGTGCTATTTTGTCTATAGCCAGGATTCATGGTCCAGGAATCAAAAGGTGGAAATTTGAAAGGCATCACTCACTCAAATTTGCTAATCAATCATTTGCTAATATGAGTGATTAGCAAAATTTTTGCTTCCATTCCAGTGACTTTATGCTCTGCTGGTCTAGAGAGAGGTTCCAGAGAGAGGAATTTTTGTACCAGAAGACATAACAAAAATCCCACTGAACTGAAAGACTGTTAGTCAACTACCATGCACTCTTTATGCCTCTGAATCAACAAGTAAAGAAAGGAGTTGGGCTTTCCAGGTGGTAAAGAACTGTCTGCCAATCCAAGAGAGCTACGAGATGAAGGTTTGATCCCTGGGTCGGGAAGATTCCCTGGAGGAGGGCATGGCAACCACTTCAGTATTCTTGCTAGAGAATGCCCTGGACAGAGGAGCCTGGTGGGCTACAGTCCAAAAGGCCACAGAGTTGGAAACAACTGAACATGCAGGCACCAAGAAGAAACTAGTGCAGTATTCCACAGTGGAGGTACGTAAGAGTGTGTTTGGAACGCAAGAGATCCCACAGGCCATCCCTTAGTAATAAATACCAGCTATGACCACATCATCAGTTATAGATACAAGGACTTTGTCATGAGTATTTCCTGCTTATTTTGTCATAAATACGTGTGTGTGTTATGTGTACGCAAGTTGGGGAGAGGGACAGGAAGAGAGAGACTGAGGGAGGGAAAGTGAGAAAATGTGTTTCTTCCCGCCCACCTTCTATTTCCTTACCACAGAACATAAAGTATATTGATTTCATATCAAAGTATTTAAATGTTATTATAAACTGACATGGTTGTAATTAAATTACAGGATGTCAAGAGAAGAGTAAACATTACTCAAGGACTTCTTCTGGGAAAGGGGTTAGTACATTTTTGGTTGTATGCAGGATAACTGTATCATGTTAGATAGAATCATGACTTTGTTATTGTCTTTATTTGGAGATTTAGTATGGTATAAGGAGATGTATCAATATACGGGTGCCAAGTTAACAAAGGGTAGAGCTGTGATGATTAATTTTAAGCGTTAACTTGGTTGGGCCAAAGGATGCCCAGTTATCTGGTTAAACATTTTTACTGTATGTGTTGATGAGTGAGGGTAGTTCTAAATGAGATTAGCACTTGAATTGGTGGACTCAGCATAGCAGATTGCCCTCTCCAATGTGGGTGGGCCTGAAAAGAACAAAAGGTAGAGGAAGGAAGAATCCTACCATTCTCTGATTACCTGAGCTGGGACCACTGGTCTTCTTTCACATTTGAACTGGGATTTATACTATCTGCTTCTGTGGTTCAGGCTTTAGGACACAGAACAAACTACACACTAGGGGCTTTTCTGGGTCTCCAGTTTGTCGACAGATTGCGGGATTTAAGAGGCTCTATAATCATGTGAGGGGCTTCCCTAGTGGCTCAGTAGTAAAGAATCCGCCTACATGGAGGAGACATGGCTCCAGTCGCTGCATTGGGAAGATTTCTTGGGAAAGAAATGGCAATCCACTCCAGTATTCTTGCCTGGGATGGCAGGCTACAATCCATGGTTGCACAAGAGTCAGGCTTCACTTAGTGACTAAATGACAAAAACAATCACACAAGACAGTTCCTACAATAAATCTTTTCTCTGTCTCTCTTTTTCAGTATTTGGTTGGTTCTGCTTCTATGAAGAATATAATATTCTAGAAGAGATGACTGATACATATCCTTTCTGAGTAAATCCCTGGCCCCCTGAAATTACTCTTCTGAATTTTTTCAATACAAATTAGTTTTGCCTCTCCTTAAACTTCATATAAATGGTATCAGAATATGTACTCTCCTGTGTAAGGCTTCCTTCACTCTGCAGAGTGCTTTAATAAATGTCTATACTGCTGTATGTATTAGCAGTCTGTGCTTCTACGATGTGGAGCACTATCAAATTATATGAATATTGATACAGTCATTTTTCTATTCATTCACTGATTGATGGCAATAAGAGTATTTGATTGTAAACTTCAAGAGGCAGATCTTATTTTGGATTACAAAGGCCAGGAAAAGATGAAATGTAGGCTATTTAAGTTTTTTCATTGCCTGCATTTTCTTGTAAACTAAAAAAAAAAAGTGGGGGCTGTAGTCTTAGAACATAAGCAATGAAAATGAATGGCACTGCAAAATTAATTTTGTGTACCCACTATAGGCTATGATAGTGATTTACACTGACTGAACCACTTTTTAGAAAAAAAAAAAAATGGAAGGACTTTCATGATTGAACTTTTTCACACACTACTGAAAAAATTAAAAAGAAACCACGAATTCATTAAAAGTTAAAAGGGACATGAGTTTCCATACATTAAAAAAATTTGTGTATGTTTGTGTGTATACTTTTATATATATATGTGACATTCTAACATTATGTAGTCAGCGGACAGAGTTTGATGCCTATGTAAATATGAAGTTATTTCATGTAGTACTTAAAACTTCCCAAGGCTATCACATTCCATGAATTAGGAATCACTATCTATATGAAGTCAATCCAACACAAAAATAATAATGAGACGTATCTAAAATTGGACAGAAGGCAATGTGTATACATGAGCTCATGTGGAAATAATAAGAATGTTGATTATTTTTGATTCAAGGATTTAAGATAATTCCAGTAGTCCCTTCTTTGTATCCTCAGCTTTTCTTCAAATTTATGCAGTGTTTTTATTACCACTAAGAGCAATTATACCTCCATCGTGTATTTATATAAATATTTTAATAAAATGTTCTTTACTTCATAAAACTAAACTCTGCTAGTTTAATGACTATATCCAGAAAGTCACAATGTCATTTTGGTAAATTAAATTGTTGGCAGAAACTAAAGTAGGAAAGCAAAAAACAGGGAGGAATGGAAAGAGCAACGAGCTTAAAAGAGGACTAGAGAGTAAAGATATAAAGAGTATAAAACTACAGCTAAGAAGTTATAAATCTAGTGTTCACTTATCTACTTCCAACCTGCCAATAACACATAGGAATATTACCTTAGATTCTTTTTACTAAGGACATTTCTGAGAGCTATACTAGTATCATATGAAACATGGGTATAGAGCTTTCTAGAAATTATTGTGTCCCCTTTGGAATGGTTGACATAACTAAGATGGTCATAAGGCTCTATAATACAGCTAATTATTTGACTTATGGGGGAAAGGGTATCAAATATATCATGTAAAATTATAAAATGGAAGATGATTGATAAAGGGAGCCTAAGATGTTACAGACTGGATAACGTAAGCAAACACCATGAGGGTGCTTAAAAAAGGTGTCTTAAAATTTTTTTAAAGGTAACATATTACTAAACGCTACCAAAGGGTTAAACTTAAAAAGACTGACAATACCAAGTATTGATGAGAATGTGGATCAACTGGAATATTGCTGGTGGAAATGCAAAATGGTTCAGCCATTTTGGAAAAACAGCCTGGCAGTTTCTCACTCACATGACCCAGTAATCACAACCATGGGAATTTACCCAAAAGAAATGAAAACACCCAACCTCACAAGAACATGCACACAAGCAGCATTATTCATTACAGCCCGAACTGGAAACAACTTGTAAGTCTGTAAGTTTGTGAATTAACAGAGAAATTATGATACATCCATACTATTGCTACTACTCAGCAATAAAAAGGAATAAAACAATATACCAGCAACATTCTGCTAGAAGTCAAACACAAAAGACTACATGCTGTATGATTCTCTGGACATGAAATTCTACAAAGGGGACAACTATATAGTGACAAAAAGTGAATGAGTGGTTTCCCAGGGTTGGGGGAGAAGATCAACTACTACAAAGAGGCACAAGAAAACTTTTTAAGAGTGATATTCTTTACATCATTGTAAATAATTACTAAAATTAGTCAAGTTGCACACCTAAAATTGGTTAACATTTATGCATATAAATTATGTTTCAATAAAATAATTTGGTTGATTATTAAAAATATTGCTAAATATAGTTTAACTAAAAGTACTGTTAAAAATTAAAAAGTAAACAGAACAGGTAGTAAATTGTTGGCATATCAAACAGAAAAAACTATTTCACAATAGACTTTTAATGGTATGTGTTTAGTGAGCTATAGATAAAAAGAAATGTAAAAAAAGTCTTAAACTGTATCTAGTAATCTTAATGTTAATATAATAGGGCAAAGCTAATAGGAAATTTGGAGAAGGCAATGACAACCCACTCCAATACTCTTGCCTGGAAAATCCCATGGACAGAGGAGCCTGGTAGGCTGCAGTCCATGGGGTCGCTAAGGGTCGGACACGACTGAGCGACTTTACTTTCACTTTTCACTTTCATGCATTAGAGAAGGAAATGGCAATCCACTCCAGTATTCTTGCCTGGAGGATCCCAGGGACGGGGAAGCCTGGTGGGCTGCCAACTATGGGGTTGCACAGAGTCGGACATGACTGAAGCGACTTAGCAGCAGCAGCAATAGGAAATTATCTTTGGAAATAAGATTTTTAGCCTAAAAGAAATAATAAAATAAAAGGAGCAGAATCTCATAGTCTTAAATTTGAATTAAAAATATTAATTCTTAATTTATTTTTTCTTTCTAAATAAATATATATATTTCTAGCTCTATCCTCTGAAAAAGTCCAAAGCTATGATAACCCATTAGCAATGAATATTCACAGCATCCAGATTATTCCCACAAAAGGCAATCAGGGCTCTTAGGAAAAAATGGCTGAGTTCAGATTTGGGACAGAAAATGTACAAGCCAAATCTGGGGAATCTTGTAGAGACAGAAAGTAATCAGGTTACAAAAGAGCAATGAGGTTATACCAAAAAGGTACAAAATCAATTTGAAGGGAAAACTCATTATTCTGAAAACTGGTAAGTAACGGAAAAGAATAGAGTACTTTCCCTGCCTTTCTGGTACAAACTGTATTTCACAGTAACTAAATTTTCAGGACAAAATTCCTCTTTCAAGAAGAATCCCTGCCAATTAATATGGGATAAATAAAATAATTTGGAAAAAATCAGCATTTTGCAATTTGTAATGAAAATAATGAACCTAGGTAATGATCATTCAAAACCTATCATGAAAGACTTTATGAAAGATTAAGAACACAGTCAAAATCACTGAAAATGGGACAACCAAACATAACGTGCCTTTTGATGTGAGGCAACAATATTTAGCATCACTTGTGAAGTATTCTTGTCTGTTTTCTGAAAACTGAACTTCAATATCAGTAAACCTCTAATCTAACTTAAGAGTTTACAGAAAAAAAAATGGTGGCCAGAGGAACACTAGAATGACACCAGAAAGAAGAGATCTATGATATCTAGAATATGGGACACTCCACAGGAAAACGTAAGCAGCATGAGAAATCAAACAGTGAAAGTTGACTTTTATAGACTAAGACTTAAGAGTCATGACAACCAAAGCAACAGCAATTCAACTATAAAAACACATTTTTGAGACAATCAGGGAAATGTGAACATGGAATAATTATTACATGTTTGGAAATAATTTTATTAATAGTTATTTTGAATCAGATGACAAAGATACTCTGGTTTTTTTTAAAAAGTCATCTCTGTTAGAGACAGACATTAAAGTATTTATGAGTGAAATGATATAAAGTATGGGATTTTCTTTAAAAGTGTTACAGCCAAAGAAAGTTAAATTAAAAAAAAAAAATAGATGGGGGTGGGAAAGAGATAAACAGGATATTAGGAAAATACTAACAACTTTTGAAGCTGGGTAATGAGTACTTCTATTTGAAAATCCTTAAATAAAAAAATTCATAAGGAGCTAAATATTTCCATGTATAAAATTTTTAAAGAACACTAATTGTGGTTTAATCCTATACTTCTATAGGACATTCTATATATTTTAAAACATGTCAAATAATGTAAACATATATTTAATGCAATCTATGTACCTATCTATAGATCTCATGTCTATCATCTAGATTAAAGGGATTAAAAAATTATCTAGAAGGATGAGAAGAGAGAATATTACTTATTCAGAAAACTTGTAGCAAGCAATTGAATAACTGATTAAATAGGGGTATTAAACAAAACATTCACCCTAATATGTTGAAATAAATTTTCCCTACCACAAAGTAAACACTTAAAAAAAAAAACTGAAAAATTTCTTTCAAATCATGAAGTCTACAAACACTCACATTTTGAAGAAGCTGCTCAAACCAGTCATATCCAGTATCTCTGCATGCTGCAACCTAAGGGGAAAAATATGGTGCACCTATCAAAATTAGAAATTTACATTAAAACATACTTTTGCTATGCTATAGTCTCAAGAATAAAAATGTTCAAAGTTCTAAATTAAAAAAATTATTTTCATACTTATGGACATAGGGAGAGGGGAGGAGAGGGTGAGATGTATGGAAAGAGTAATGTGGAAACTTACATTACCATGTGTAAAATAGATAGCCAATGGGAATTTGCTGTGTGACTCAGGAAACTAAAACAGGGGCTCTGTTTCAATCTAGAGGGTGGGATAGGGTGGGAGATGAGAGGGAGGTTCAAAAGGGAAGGGATATATGTATACCTATGGCAGATTCATGTTGAGGTTTGACAGAAAACAAAATTATGTAAAGCAATTATGCTTCAATAAAAAATAAAAAGAAAAATAAAAGAAAAATTAAAAAAAAGTGTGGATTAAATGATTAGAACTCAAAAAAAATTATTTTCAAATAAACTATTTTTTTCAGTGAGCCAATAATCTACCATGTTAAAGAACTTTATTCCAAAAGTATATTAGAAGCCATTCAAAATATTCACTTAATGTATTAAAATTAAAAATGGTATTCTGAATGGTATATTGAATCACACACTATCAGGAAATCTGTAAGGTCTAAAACAATAAAAATGCAAATGTTTGCTTCTTATTTTCCTTCTAGGTAGAAGATTTAAAGACATTAGTAAAACAGAGATGATCATGTAATCCATAATATAAAAATTTTTAAGTCTAAAACATGAAAAGCATTCTGGGTCAAAAAAAATTATAGTTTATGTGTATAATAAAACATAATGAAATTAATTTTAATTCATGTATTCTGGAAAAAGTAGAAATTACAGTCTCATTTCAGGCTGCTATTCATGTGTTATTGTATCTTTTTATCTACTTTTCACTTCCCTTTCCATTTTCAATCACTGGAAGAGTCTGGAGAATTTTAATATCAGTGCTTAAGACAATGGATGCTAAAAAAAAGTGGGGATAGGTAGAAATACTACTCTCATCTTATTTGCATCCCTTGAGTTATCTCCAGAAACATATAATAAGGGAAGTATCAGAGGATAACCAAATATCTTGTTATTGTCTCTCCCTTTATAAGACAAGGCAGGCCTCAGTGAGGTTTGTACCCACAGGAATCACCCTTGTTTCAGTCCTTCCTTACCACATCAGTGATATTTAAAATCTTCCTTGTCATTGCTTCTTTGTCATTGTGTGGAGTTGGAGTAAACCAGAGTTTTTGGAATGTTTCATTTACTAATTTCTAGAAGAAAGAAAAATTTCAAACTAATAAGTACAATAAATGTGGCAAAATTCTTAATCCCAAATTCTCATTAAAGCCCAAAGCGAAAGTATATGTGTGTGTGTATATATATATACACAAACACACACACACACACATATATATATAAAACCCTGAGATTTCTGGTATGACATCCTCAGTTTCAAAAAGATCAATTATAAAAATTATAAATTTTTTTCAGTTTGGCAAAGATTTTAAATGGGTTAATAATATGCCGATGCAGGAGATGTAAGAAAGACTTGGGTTTGATCCTTGGGTCAGGAAGATCCCCTGAAGGAGATCACTTCAGTATTCTTACCTGAAGAATCCCATGGACAGAGGAGCCTGGAGGGCTACAGTCCATAGGGTCACAAAGAGTCGGACACGACTGAAGCGACTTAACACAATACTATGTCTAGTATAGAACTTCTGGATATAATGCACTTAAATGCTTTTGATCAAACTAAAAAATACTTTTGCTGCTTTGGTAGAAGTTGTTAAAAAACTAAACAAAATCAAAACCCAAAAAAGAAATATAGGGACAATCACATATACATAGATTCACTAATGAACTCTAACTTTCAACAAAGTATTTACTAATTTAGAAAACCAAGCACATACCATTTGAAAATCAATTTAATTTGAAATAAATTTCCTATATACAATGTAATCTCTACAATGACATTAAATATTACAATTGCCAAATTGGTTTGATAAGATCAGATTTTATTAACTAATGCAGGACCTAGAAAAAAAATACCTAAACATGTCTTTTTCTTCAATTTATAGTCTATAATATTGACTTACTTGTGTAGATTTTATATATACATAATTAACAAAACTTATATATATAAAGCAAACATTTAAATTACTTGGGCTTTCCTGGTGGCTCAGCGGTAAAGAATCTGCCTGCACTGCAGGAGACAGAGGAGACTTGGATTCGATCCCCAGGTTGGGAAGATTCCCCCGGAGGAGGTCATGGCAACCCACTCCAGTATTCTTGCCTGGAGAATCCCATGGACTACAGAGGAGCCTGGTGGGCTACAGTCCATACAGTTGCAAAGAGCTGGACACAACTGAAGTGACTGAGCATGCACACACATGTAAAACATTAATGAAAAATGAATTTTTAAAGTAGTCAATGTTTTTAACTTACCTTAATGCCCTCTTCATCATTTACCCTGCGAATCATTTTTACACACATTTCTGTAATTTTTGGAAATGTCGGTTGTTCAATACAGATGTCTCTTAGAATCTTTATCACCCTTTTTCTGACACTGATACCAGTATCCTAGGAACAGAAAGATATTCTAAATGTCAGAAAAACTGAGATGCCAAGGTGTATGAAATTTGATAAAATAAAATTAGAAAATACCAAGAAACAGTATACATACATTTATTAACATGATATGCTATGCTATGCTAAGTCACTTCAGTCGTGTCCGACTCTGTGTGACCCCATAGATGGCAGCCCACCAGGCTTCCCCGTCCCTGGGATTCTCCAGGCAAGAACACTGGAGTGGGTTGCCATTTCCTTCTCCAATGCATGAAAGTGAAAAGTGAAAGTGAAGTCGCTCAGTCGTGTCCAACTCTTAACGACCCCATGGACTGCAACCTACCAGGCTCCTCCATCCATGGGATTTTCCAGGCAAGAGTACTGGAGTGGGGTGCCATTACCTTCTCCGATTAACATGATAAACATGGTCCATATATATATTTTAAAACACATTTATATTAATCTTATTATAAATATGAGTTATTTTATTATGCTGTCTTTGCTTTTAAAATGTAATATCCAACATATGGAAAATATTAAATCGCACTGAACACAAGAGGAGCATATAAGCCTGCCAAAATTAAATGGAGTAACAAACATGAAACTTTGAGGATATTGTTTGGCACTTAAACAGCATATGAAGTATATATAACAAAAATGTTTAACAAATCTTTCAAACCAGTATCACTATTTTATAATTTATAGCAAATATAAGGAAAAAAGGAACAGATCAAAGGAAACAAAACCATGAAAAAATAACAAGACTGGCTTGCCTTTTTAAATCTCTCTGTCATGGTGGCATGTGTAAGAAAGAGTTAGAGAATACTCTAAATAAAATAGAGATGAAATATTGTGGTGGATACATGGGTGTTAACTGTACTATTTTTAACTTAACAGATTTTCATAACTAAATCATCTTTAAGTAAGAAGTACTGAATACCCATTGTGCAAAATTATCTCCATTTTGTAGTTTAGCAAACATGAAAATATTTTAGGATATATTGCTAAGGTAGATGCTGTCAGAGTTCATTATACCTGAAAATCCTGTTGTTTGTCCTTCACTCTTGAAAAGAGTAAGACATTAAAAGTGAAAAAATTCTTCTACTTTTTCCTTAAAATTCTTTGTTTCCATCAAGATTTTATGCTAGTTGGAGATGAAATTATCTGTAACTCTCAGTCCCACAGTATTTAAATATTGGGCTAAAAGTGATAAATTCTTGTCAGTTTAAGAATACCGAAATCCTGTACCTAATGAATCTCTGTTGAGTTATAGAAGAAGTCAATAACCCTGCAGTGGGTGGTATGGAATTTCGACAGATATTTTGTAATGCCAATGTTTCCTTTCATTTCCAAGGAAATACTTCAGGGCCACAGAATTCAATGCCATAGAAGAAAAGAATATCTTAGAATAGCATTTCTTATGTTTGCTCTTAAAACTCAAATGACTTTATTTAGCTTGCAGGTATCTGAGTCTGTCATAATTCAGCTTTAAAGAAATATGCAAATACACATAATAACCAAAAATACTGTCAGACACCAAAATTCCATATATAGCTCTCACTGAAATAATTCTTCCTGTTTATATACATATATATTTATAATTACTCTAGAATCCTATCCAAAATACTTAACTGTGTCATGTAGCTCCTATCATTTACTCTTTGTATACCAGCATAATCAAAAACTAATAGTAACTGGTAAAGGGAATCCAATTTTTACCAAAGATGTGCTTTACAATATTAAGCAGCCCTCCTCTTGAAATACGTTCTTCTTTAGAAAGTTGCTACAGTTTATATATTAGGTTAGATAAAAATACAGAATTGATATCTACCTTTCTATCTTAACATTTTTAAAAAGTGATATTAGGAAGGCAAAATTATATTCATAAATTATAATAAAAGTGACAAAACAAGCATACCAATATTCTTTCAATCAGCATATCATAATACTGCTCAGCAAGCTGAGGTCGACAAAGGACAAATCGACCTAGTAATTCCACTGCTGCTTCTCTGACACTAGTGGAGTTATCCATTAATCGTCCATGAACTCCTCGCTGCATATCCAGCTGAAGAAAAATAAAGAAATTATAACTTATACTAAGTAGAGCTAATACTTTAATTTGAATATAAAAGTCACATAAAAAGAATAATTTGTGTTCCTCTTTACCCTTGCTAGAATACTGGGGTCTACAGCAACAACCTCAGATAAACACTTCATGGCTTTTGTTCGAACGGCAATTGCATTTTCACCAAGGACTCGAAGGATCTGCCAAGCAAATATTAACATTTTCATCAATTTTAGAACATATAGCTTTTTAACAAAACACAGAAAGAAAACATGCAAAAAAATATAGAAATATCGAATTTACTTTCCTTCAATTTTTATATATGTAAGTAAAAAGATCTGTTATCATACTGATCCAAAGTTTTCACTTAAAACATTAAGGTATGGTGTTTTATACTTTATGGCCTTTCCTTTCTTCTGTCATTCTCAATTAAACCTGTTTTTTATTGCTATGCTTCATTTGCAAGAAACTGTAGGCCCACTGAAAACTTTCTATGTCTAACTTTAATCAAGGATACTTAGTATCATTTAAATAATAATTCTGGTAACTGAATAATTTGTTTTTATAACATCAATCACTCTAACTATACCATCACTCTACCTGTACCATACAGATACATATCCACTTATCTGTAAAACAAGAATCAACAGGTAAAGGCATGCAGAACAAACATTTTAACAAATATGGAACAAAGAAACAAATGTTATTTTCATCATTTTTTAAAAATATCTGTTCTCAACAATGAACAGACATCACACACAAGTTTCCAGAATTAGAAAAATCAGTATCACTGTATAAGAAATTCTTGTCCAGTTTACCTGTGTCAAATAAATATCAAAGCTCTGGGCAAACGGCCTCATAGAGGCCAAGTATCGAACAATCAAACAAGCATCATCATAGTCCACAGTATCAGAGTTCATTCTGCAACGAAAGGTCATTAAATTATAATTAATTAAATTTTTTTGTAAAGTAGGTAAATAGATATCAAAGAGACAACTGAAAACACTGGATCTTTTGTTTTTGGATCTTACTTTAATGTGCTGAACTGAGAAGGTGTGGTTTTGATAATGCTTCTAAGAAACTTCTTCCGGTTTTCAGCTCGATGCATAATTTGACCAGTTGTCTCAACTTCCTTTGCATGATGTGATCCTTCAGATGATTCTTCATCTTTTTGTGATTTCATTGCTTTTTCTGTTTCCAGTGTTGTATCACGGAACCACTGGGCAATATAGAATTTACGAGAAAACTGGAAAGAAATTTTAAGACTTGAGTTTGATGAAATTAGTAACAAAATTTCCAACCTACTGACAAAGTGTTTACAATCAGAAACACAATTATCAAGGTTTACTTTAAAAAGAAGAGTTTAGAACACATGGATAAAATGCTGAAGGTAGAAGACTATAGTTACTTTCAAAATTTTACCTTATTTCTTCAAGAAATATACAACCAATTATTACTGAACTATATTAACACTGAGGTACATGTATAATCTGTTCCTGAGTTTTTTCCCCTCCAGTTTACTGAGAAATAATTGACATACATCATTGTAGAGTCTGTTCCTTTCCACAAAGACTGAAAACCTATAGTAGTTGGCTGAAGAGCTTTAGCTATCTCCAACCTCTTTATTTTTATTTAATTCTCCAACTTCTGTAGATGCATATCCCATCAATTAAAAAAAATTAAAAGTGCCCCAATATAGTGTATAAATTTTACATACAAGCTTATTTTACTAATATTTGGATATATAATATATTAAAAAAAAAAAAAACAGAATTAAGGATATTTAAAATATACATATAAAATTCTAATCATTTTATAAAAATTCACTTTTTATATGCTAATAGATTATCTCATACACTACCTGGGTCAATGATCTTTGTCTCAAAGATAAAACATTGCAAGATTTTGGATTACCCAAGTCACATAATATTAGGAAACAACAATATCTGTATCAGAATTTGACTACCACATATTTCTATTTCAAAAATTAATATTCCAATACTACTCTCCTCTTCATGACATTCTCAGTTTTCTTTCAGACCAAATTTGAAATAAACATGTGAACATTACAAAATAAGGAACAGAATCCTACCACCAGTGAAGGATCAGTCTCCGTGTTTTCATCCAAGTAATCAAGCAATGCTTTTTGTAATTGCTGTATTTCATCTTCCCCTCCTGAAACCTATAAAACAAATCAGGTCATAACACAAAGATATTACTAATATATTTTAATAAATCATCCACTCACAAACAGAAATCTGAGGGAAAAAATCTTATAAATGATAAAAAATGTATAGGTATAGTTAAGTAAAAGGAAGAAACAGAAGAATACTGTTTTTTGAAAAACATTATATACTGATAGCTCAGGTTACTTTTATGAATTACATGTTAACTTTTTATAAAGAAGCTCATAGGGAGCTGACATAATTATTAGAAAAATGTGTATGTAAATCTTCAGAGGTAGGAACCTACTAACACTGGTTTTCTATTTGGTAAGAGACACCTCCAAACTTCTAATCTAGTAAATGGAAACTGTTACCTGTATTATTATGTATTATGGGTATCTTTTGAGATATTATTTAAAAAGAACATTCTGAAAGGGAAATATTTTTATTTGTAATTAATACAAAATACTTTACGTCATGTAGATCAAATATACAGTAGGTATATTTAAGCTGTTCATTTGATCTGGAAGCAGAAAGAGACCGAGTCTTTAGGTCCTGTCAAGAACAATGTTGTTGTTTAGTTGCTAAGTTGTGTCCAACTCTTTTGAGACCCCATGAACTGTAGCCTGTCAGGTTCCTTTGTTCATGGGATTTTTCAGGCAAGAATACTGGAGTGAGTTGCCATTTCTTTCTCCAGGGAATCTTCTAGACCTAGGGATCGAACCTGTGGCTCCTGCACTGGGTAGGGAGATATTTTACCACTGAGCTACCAGGGAAGCACTTTCAAGAACAATACAGAGCAGGAAATTAACTCTGAGTTGACATTCATGTCTATAGCTTATACTCTGGTTTTACCTGTGTGAAATGCCAAATATATGGTTTAGACTATATGTAAGCAGAAAACAAAGATAAGAATAACCTATGTTCTGAGAGTGTAGTGAAATGGATATATTCAGAATGGTTTTTATTTAGTTGCATCTGGGATATCGATTTTTCTTTCTTAAATTTTCAATTGGAGTATAGCTGATTAACAGTGTTGTGACAGGGTCAGGGAGACAGCAAAAGGACTCAGCCTACATATAAATGTATCCATTTCTGCCCAAACTACCCTTCCATACAGGCTGCCACATTAACACTGAGCAGAAGTTTCTATAGTACACAGTGGGACTTTGTTGGTTATCCATTTTAAATATAGTTGTGTATACCTGATTCAGTAATTCTAGGGAGAGTCCTGAGAATCTGCATTTCTAACAAGTTCCTAGGTGATATAAAAGTTGGTGCTGCTTGTCCAGGGAATCATATTTTGAAATTCTAGGGTAATGGGGACATCCTGTCTGCTCAAAATGGTTCAAAAGAAAATAAAAATGAATATACAGACACATATGTATGTATATTCTAAAAGAGAATAATAAAGCAAATGCTAACCACTAAAGAAATCTGGATGAAAGATTTGTGGGAGCTTTTTGTGCTATTCTTCAAACTCTTCTGTAAGTTAGAGGCATTTGTCACGGCCAGCATGGATATGGTTATGGACATTAAAAAAATAAAAAAGAGTATAAAGAAAATGAAAAAAGCTTTACATGGTTGGATTACAGATCATCTGGGCTACTTGGTGGCTGAGACGGTAAAGAATCCGCCTATAGTGTGGGAGACCTGGGTTCGATCCCTGGCTTAGGAAGATCCCCTGGAAGGGGGCATGGTACCCCACTCCAGTATTCGTGCCTGGAGAATCCCCATGGACAGAGCAGCCTGGCGGGCTACAGTCCATGGGGTCACAAAGAGTTGGATACAACTAAGTGACTGAGCCTACACATATCATTTACCTATCAATTTTCTTAAGTTATCTTAGTATTACTATCACCTCCTCCACAGTTTAAAATAAAAGTTAAACCAAATAGAAACTAGTATCATACATTCATAACAGAAGTTCACACACACAACTAAGAATTATATAAATCATTTGAAAGTTCCTGTTATACAGAATTCACTCTAAGGTATATATTTTCTCTGTGGCACTTTCAGATGATTTTATTCTGAATCTACAAAATGAAATGCAACACTAACATAAGAATACCTTAAAAAGTTCTTAACTACTTATGACTTATCCCCATAATGTAAATTCTTTATCTCAATACCTGTTTTAAAATTCTTTCTATAGACCCTTGATCCATTTTGCTTGTAACAGCATCTTTCCTCAGTCGTGCAGCAACAGTTCCAAGGTAATCAAGAGATGCCACTCTTAAAGCCATCTCTGTTGACTTATTACTGAACTGATGAACCTGCATATGAAAAATAATTTTAACTTAATCAAGTTAAAATATTTTTAATAGCAATTTACATAAATTCCGTATCTATGCTGTTTTACTTGAAATTTAAACATTTTTTTCCCGTCATATTGTCCCACAAAGTAATTACCCTTTAAAAATTTTTTGATATATTTTTTTGGCCACATCTTGCAGCTTGCAGGATCTCAGTTCCCTGACCATTGACTAAACCTGGGCCATGGCAGTAAAAACCCAGAATACCAACTACTAGGCCACCACGGAACTCCCATTAATTGCCTTTTGAGTTTCCAGAATTTTAACATTTTCATTAAAAAGAAAAAAAAATTATAACTAAGTCTTCCTAAGAACACAGTCACTTTCTTTAAATGTAGGCTCAACTGTATAAAATGGGATTATAACCGACTAAGAACTTCTTAGGCTGGAATTTCAAAGTCTATAAAAAATATCTTGGATTCAGAATAGTATTAATATATTTTCCAACTGACAGAAAGTAAGGCCCCCAAAGCTCTGTAACAACTACACGAGTCCAAATGCAGTTTAAAAATAAAAACCACAATAGCATTTCGTTGTATTTATTTCCCTAATACGGTATTACATGAGGACTAAAATGTGTCATGTTTTTAGAAGTACTCTTAAAGATGACAGAGCTCATATTCATCAGTTTCATGCTTTGAAATGAATTAACTATAATAACATGACTCTGTGTTGAGATGCTTTTAACTAATAATACTTTCAAATAAATAAAAGGAGTTTTTTAAAGCACTGTTATCTTATGTAATGAAATGAAAGCACCAAAAGTCACAACATTTCAAAATTTTATACAAGGTACCGACAGTATTATGTACAGTAATGCACATGCAAAAATAGAGATGCAATGGTCGTATTTCCTTACACATTTTTAAAGAATTCATCATCTGTGAATCAGAGTACATCCTCATTATGTTGTCTTCTAGTAATCTAATAATCTTTAAATGCTATACTCTTACCAACAGTCTCCCTAACAAACTAAGGAGTAGTTCAGCAGCTGGCCATTCAGGCTTATTGACTGTTGAAAGAAGGTCTTGAACAAAATTTTCAAATAGTGGTCTGTAATCTTCTTCACCTTGCTTACTACCACATCTGTTCAAAGATAAATAATGAAAAAGCTGTGAGTTTAGGTGACATGTTCACCAATATGACTGAAATTTTGTTAACTAAGTTTCTCAACTTGTATACCTAAACAAGGTGTAACAGAGCACATTAAATAAAATATGGTTTAAAATGAATCTATTTCTCAAATTTCATTTTCCCCCCTATTACAGGAAATTCATTTACTGACTAATATTAACATTACTTTCTGGCAAGCATAATACATTTTAAATAATGACCACTGTTCTTCTATGAGATTACTATAAATTCTTCTGAAAACTAAGTAAACCTCTATCCCTAAACTTTCCTATTCAACCAGAATGTCCGAAAATTCAATGAAAAATTAAAGAATTTCAATCTTGTACTTTAGCTTCTAGAATTCAACACACAAGAAAGTTCATGAAACTTTAGATTTTATAATATTCCAACTGCCTCATTTTAAAGATAAGGATATCAGGAATCAGGGAGATACAGTCAGGTTTAGATTATGGAAGGAAGTTCGATTAATCTTTTACATAAAAGAAATGAACTATTCTCTCCATGGGGAAAATAAAAATCAGATTATGTTAACTTTACTCACTTTTTAAGGAAGATGGAAAGGAAGTTTTGGGCTGTTCGCATGGCTGTTTCATAAGAATTGGTAATGACAACATCTTGATCAACCTAGATTGAGAAAAATGAATGGATATACATATAAGAAATAACCAACAAATTATTTCAGTTGCTACTACCATGTTAATACTGACTCTAAGGGCAATACAATTAAATACTAAAACTTTATGAACTTCCCTGGTGGTACAGTGGATAAGAATCTGCCTGTCAATGTAGGGGACACAGGTTCAATCCCTGATCTGGAAAGATCCCACATGCCACGGAGCCTGTGCACCACAAGTACAGAGCCGGCACCATAGAGGCCGGGAGTCACAATTACTGTGCCTATGAATCCCAACTACTGAAGCCAGCACACCCTTGAGCTTGTGCTCTGCAATAAGAGAAGACACCGCAACGAGAAACCTACGCACTGTGACTAGAGAGTAGCGAGCACTCTCACAACTACAGAGAACCTGCTCACAGCAATGAAGACCCAGCACAACCAAAAATAAAATAAATAATTTTTAAAAATACTAAAACTTTAACTATACTCTTATATGTAAGAGAAGATACAATTAGCATTGTTGTTGTTCAGTCCCTCAGTCATGTCTGACTCTGTGATTCCATGTAAGGCAGCACGCCAGTGTTGCATTTCCTTAACTAGCTCCTGGAGTTTGTTCAAACTTATGTCCACTGACTCAGTGATGCCATCCAACCATCTCATCCTGTCGTCCCCTTCTCCTCCTGCCTTCAATCTTTCCCAGCATTGGGGTCTTTTCCAATCAGTCAGCTCTCTGCATCAAGTGGCCAAAGTACTGGAGCTTCAGCTTCAGCACCTGTTCTTCCAATTAATATTCAGTGTTGATTTCCTTTAGGATTAGCTGGTTTGATCTCCCTGCAGTCCAAGGGACTCTCAAGAGTCTTCTCACAGTTTGAAAGTATCAATTCTTTGAAGCTCAGACTTCTTTATGATCCAACTCTCACATCCATACACGACTACTGGAAAAACTATAGCTTTGACTAGACGCACCTTTGTTGGCAAAGTAGTGTCTCTGCTTTTTAATAGGCTGTCTAGGTTAGTCATAGCTTTTCTTCCAAGGATCAAGTGTCTTTTAATTTCATGGCTGCAGTCACCATCCACAGTGATTCTGGAGCCCAAGAAAATAAATTCTGTCATTGTTTCCATTGCTTCCCCACCTATTTGCCACAAAATGACAAGACGGGATGCCATGATCTTCATTTTTTGAATGGAGAATTTTAAGTCAGCTTTTTCACTCTCCTCTTTTCACCTTCATCAAGAGACTCTTTAGTTCCTCGTTGCTTTCTGCCATTAGGGTGGTGTCATCTGAGGTTATTGATATTTCTCCCAGTAATCTTGATACCAGCTTGTGCTTCATCCAATATGCTTCATTCTTAACATATGTTAAGAATGAGAAACGTGTGTAACAAATGAAATACCAATGGTTGTTTATCATGATCTAGGTCAGAACAATATTGATCAAAAATACAAAAAGAATTTCAAAAAAATTTGCAGGTTCAAAGTTTATGAAATGCTGGAATATAATACTAAATAAAGTTCAACTCCATCATTAGAAATTTAAAGATCAGTATATAGTTAATTCAAAGTTGTAGAAACCTGATACACAAATAAACATTAAAAAAACTCAGTAGTAACCAGAAGAATGAGAAATAAAACATGGTATCATTTTACACTAACCAGACTAGGCAAAAATCAAAAAGTATGAATGTAAACTAGAATATCACTTTAGAGCAAACTGACCAGTTTCATTAAGTTAAAAGTGCATGTAAATTATGATTTAATATTCTACTTCTAAGTACACCTAGAGAAACTTATGCTTCAAGTTGTGTGTCACATATGATGTATTTAACCCAAGTCAAAAAGAATCTAGCATTAGCTACACATATTAAAAACAATGGTGAGTGAAAAAATTTGCTGTAAATGTCATTATATCATTTATGTAAATTAAAACTATCAAATATGCAGATAAATAACTAAATGAAAGAAGATAAACATTCACAATGATAAGGAAAGACTACGAAAAGAGAACAAGGTTAGAAGAAGCGGAGAATAGGACCTCAACCTTTTTCATATTTGTTTTATACTTTGCACCTTTCTGATTATAATAAAGAAATAAAATTAAACCTCTTTCGAATTTTTTGGAGGTAAAACTATAGAACCTGGCAAAATGTTAAGTGTTGATGGGTAAAAGCTACAAAACCAAAAGCAAATCATAGCTGTAAGTTACTCAAATTGTTGTTGTTTAGTCTCTAAGTTGTATCTGACCCTTTTACGACCCCATGGACTGTAGGCTGCCAGGCTCATCTGTCCATGGAATTTCCCAAGCAAGAATACTGAGTGGGTTGCCGTTTCCTTCTCTAAGGGATCTTCTGAACTCAAGAATTGGCAGGTGAATTCTCTACTGTTGAGCCACCAGGGGAGCCCCCAAGTTACTCAATAGAGAAGGCATAAATTCATTTTCAGCATGAATTAAACATTAATTACATTAAAATTATTTGTTACATGTGACTATAGATACTGCATACTATAATATTCATTTTCAAATTCAGTATCTTACTTGAACCTTACAATTTGTAATAGTAGGCTTGTTAGGTATTATCATTCCCATTTTATAAAGAAACAAGATTAAAACAATTTGTATGTTTCATGAATGGTGTATACTAGAACTCAAGTCTCCTAAAACTTAGTCTAATGCTCGACAAGGATCTGAAAGCCCAGTCACAAAACCCTAATTAACACCTTCAGTTTTATAAGAATGGCAGAGAATACAGGTACTTCTTCCTACAAAAGCAAACAGTTCTAAAACTTACAAATGATTCCTTACTTTTTTATTTGAGTCCTCTTCTGAATTAGAGTCCTTCTCTGATGATGGTAAGTGTACTACACACTGAATTAGTTGTAAAACCAGTGCTGTAACCATCTGAATATACATAGGCTCTCCATCCATATCACTACTATTTAACCTTTAAAGGAGAAGAAAATATTTTAATCAGCATACAGCATATGAAGAGAATTTCATTTTACATGTTACTTATGATCTGCAAGTTTCAGGATGCTTTATTTACCAAAATTTCTAGGTATTATCCTTAGTGCTTATAACAGTGACCTTAAGTTAATTATTTTGGGGAAGTTAGGAAAAATACCAACTAAATGTCTATGTATAGATCATTAAAATAATCACAGGAAAAATGCAGTATATAAAATTCTATACTTTATATGTACTGCAGATTGAAAACTGTAATGTAAAACATCAAATATTTTTCAAAGTGATTTTTAAAATGACAAGTCTTCAAGATTTCACAATGCCGAAGCATTCTGATATTTCTTTTATTATTAAAATCTGCTCCATAGTCAGTTCTTGATCATACGTTAAGAGTATGAGGTCTGTGACACAGAATGTAAAAAACCAGATTTTAAATCTTTTCGTTTAAAAGAGTATTCCTTTATATATTGGTAGCTTTTCTTCAGGTTTTAGTAGACAATAGATGTTAATCAAAACACCAGTGGTCCAAAAAAAGTAAGATAAAAACAATTATTTTATAGAAGACAACCTTCAAAGCAATCTAAATATAACCCTATATGCTAGGTCAACACATTTAATCACCCAGGAATATTATGATAGTCATGGAAATTATGATGATGATCTATGCCAACAAAGGCAATATTGCTAACAATAGTGGATAACATTTCTTACTCTGTGCTTAGTAATTTAAACTCATGTCTATTGTCTATATTGCCATTAGAGCAATTTTTCAGCTCTCTTAAAAAAATATTATATAATGACTTACTACTGTATAAAAGATTAAGTTCAAGTTCCTTAATAAGCCTTGTAAAATCCCTGAACTGCCTCTGACGCTTTGGAGCCGTATTTCCTACTGCTCTTCTCACAGACCAATGGTTCTTAAACAGGGATGACTCTGCCCTTCAGGGGACCTTTGCCCGTGTCTAGTGAAAATTTTGGTGATCATAATTGGAAAGTGTACATTTCTTTTGGTTATCTAGTAGGCGGGGGCCAAGGATGCTGCTAAGCATCTTACAATGTACAGGCCAGCACTGCAAAGTATTATCTGGCTCAATATGTCAATTATGCCAAGACTGAAATTCCCTGCCAAAGATTTTTATACTTGACAATCACTGAGCCTTTAAGTCTCTCAAGAGTGTATTGTTATTTCACACATTTAAGCTATTCTTCATGCTGTTCTGACACAGAACTGCCTTTTATTCGATGATTAAAACAAAAGTCAGAAATGATAAAGAATAAATATATGATGGCTACAGTATAATGGGGTTCTTCATCATAAACTTGGTGTTTGCTATAGTTAGTTACCTGAAGTTCCTTAAGCTCCTCTTGCTGGTAGGTAATCTTGCCAGTGAAGTAAAAATTTCTTCCAAAATTAACTGCCTATGTTTTTCATATCTTGAGAATACCTATTTAGCAATTATAAGATTTCAACTTAAGTTATAATTATTCGAAAACAAACAAAAATGATACTATACTATGTGATAAAAACCTAATCTGCCATTTAGAATGAAAATGTTTTCAACAACTTCAACAGTAATGACTTAATTTACTCAACCTTTCTATCATTAATTGTAACATTCTTATAGAAGTCATAGTATACTAGTTTCATGCAGAGGAATATGGTATTTTAGGTATGGAAAGTAAGACAAGATTTAAATGATTTAAAATACCTGATTTTATTAAGAAATTATTAAATATTTTTAAATACTTAGAAGTGTTTAAAATCTAAGGCATAAAATAGCCCTTGTGGAAAACTCAAATCTGCATTAGTTTTTGCAAATTTGTATTGAACGATATCAATATTATTTTTCTGGGGGATAACTAAAAATGTGTACTGATTATACTTACTGCAGTAACTAATTTAATGGCACACAATTGTAGTTCACTGACATTTTCCACAAAAAATGGTGTTATTCCCATTGAAGATACCTGCACAGACACAGAGAGTAATGATAGGATACATCTGTAATAGATTTCAGTAACATTCTACCTTACTAAATCCCAAAACACTAAAAAACTTACTGAAAAACAATGAGAGAGCATTTTCTTTTCCCTCATCAATCGACATCTAGTTTTCCCTTTGTTCCCTTTCATCCTCGAGAAAATTAGTACATACCTTCCTTCACAGATGCCATTCCTCTAATTACCAACTTTTAGACTGATAAATGTCACAGGAATGCAAAAAAACAAAACATAATTCACTATTCTGGAAGAAATATCCTAACATATTTTAAAGGAAATAATAACTTTCAAATAATTTAGATTTTAGAATTTACACTACATTTACCTTTCTTCTGCCCCAAGTGGTTCTTTTTAAAACTTCCCTACACTTTTACTTCTTCCATTTAGATATAATACACTCAGAATGAAAAAAATTAACGTAGTGCTGGTATTATTATTGAGTGCTCAAGGTTAAACTGAACCCAATTAGGTCCTTTATCCTTAAATTATTTGATCTAGAAATATGGAAAATGCTTGAAAAAAACTTACCTGAAGGATTGTTGTGTCTGTTAGAAGTTGTATTTCTAGTAGTTCTGATAAGCTGCTAACAATGTCACAAACTTTATTATAAAGCATTACTATTACTCTCTGCTTATGGGTAGAACATTTAGCCCGTTTTGCCTTTGAACTTAGTAAGCCTCCTAAAATGAAAAAAAAATCAAAACAAGGCTTATGTCAACTTTTAATAATCTGTTATAGCAATGAAACTGCTTCCTGAATTAAAAGAACACATCTTTTTTTTCTTCCCTATATAAAAATATAACGTGGCAAACAAAGCTATTTATTTATTGAACAGAAAATTATTCTCTACGGAATACTCAGAAAGTCGACACTGTTAGAACAGATTTTCAATGGCTATTAAATTCTTGTATCTTAAGTATAAATTTATTTCATTTTTTTTTTCCATTGACTGGAGCAGGATAGTAAGATGATATTCCCCTTAAATCAACTTGCAATAATTAAACTACAGATAATTAATTTAGGATATTCATGATTCAAGTTTGCCCTCCTCTCTTCAAATGTAAACATGTTAATATACTTGACTCATTTGTAAAGATTATCAGTAAGAGAAAGAATATACATTTTTAAATTAATTTATTTTTTATTGAAGGATAACTGCTAAGAATATACATTTTTAATCAACCCATTTTGTAGATAATATTTTAGGCAAAATTAGGGTGAAGTGCTAAATAGAACCAGAAGTGAATATTAACATTATCTAAGATTGCCAGATAAGTAAAATTACTTGTTATTATATGTAAACAGTTGCTAAAGAAATTATAACTGAACAAGTACCAGACTGAAAAATTTCTATATTCCAGTCAAATGAAGGGCAGTGTTTATTACAATTTTATAATCTAGTAATTTTGGTGCCATTTGAAGTCACTGCATTCTGACCCATCCAACATGGCAAAATTATATTACAGGTAATTTTGATATTAAACTAAAAAATTATCAGTATAAAAGGGCAAACCAACCTCCATGAGGATCTAATCTGTAAACAGGATCATACTGAGGATAAAGTGTATTCTGCAAATGAAATTTAGTGTACTGTATAACTCTTTCGATTACATCCTCAATATATACAGCTTTTGGCATGTTAGGGGATGTCATGATGTTTATAGTTGTAAGACAGGCATCTGCTGATTTTGTCACTCTCTCCATAATAAGGTCTCTCCATAACCTTTCTTCTTCTTCAGTATCATTATTCTGTAAAACAACACACTGTTAATGAAACTGAAATAAACACATTTATAGGTTAAAATATTTTTTAAATATTATAATATATTTGACCTTCCCTGTAAAACTCTGTGTCGGGAAGATTCCCTAGAGTAGGAAATGGCAACCCACTTCAATATTCTTGCCTGGAAAATGCCATGGGGTTGCAGAGTCGGACATAACTGAGTGACTGAGCACACACGGTGGAAAACTTGGTAAGAGTTCTGATGTGTGTCTATTTAAAGAATATCAGGAATGAAGTACAAATACTTATATTATGTTAGGTATGATTTTTGTGTTAATGTTTTGAAACACAATGTACTCTACTTTCTAATTTCACCATTAAGTGACATCCTAATAACAAAGTTTTAGTTATGTTTATCTTCTGTGATAGACTTATTTTAAAAGTAAGTAAAATGTTACTGACTCAATCATTTCTAATATCTATTTTTCAACAACACTGTATTTTTGAAACTGAGATTAAAAAGTGGTGACTATGCAGACTACTAAAAACATATTTTATTTTCTAAAATATATAACTCAACAACTGATAGACTACGTTTTAATTTATACATCAGCAATATGCATTACAATTGGGAAAAAGTGACTTTAATCTTACTTTTAAAGTGAAAATCCTTCTATCACATCCTTAGTTATAAGATATCGACTTTATATTCTAGGAATATTTTCATATGCATGCTAAAAGCATAATATATGTAAAGCAGAGCAGGGCTTTTATACTAAGGCCAAAAAACTCCATCTCTAGCTTTCTTTCATTTTACTACTTATACATCCACTAAAAAAGTAACACAAAATAACTTTTCTTTGATATTGAAACTTTTATTTGGAATAGTCAGTTACGGAGGTTCATCACTCATGTCAAACATTAAGGCTTAAAAGCAACACACTAAAAAGTGCTAAGGTTTTCAAGAATAAAAATAATTTCATTAAAAGCGACTCAGCGAGTTCTCCAGAACTTTGAACTCTAGATTCTTGCTATTTACCATAGTTTCTTGCTAAAATATTAAACACACACACACACACACACACACCCCTTTTAAGACTAAAGATGTAGTATTGGGTTGGCCCAAAGGTTTGTTTGGGTTTTTGTAATATCGTATGGGAAAACCCGAACAAACTTTTTGGCCAACCAATATACTGTCACTATAGTTTCTCTAATCCCTTAGGTTTATATGATTCAAGAATTATTTTAAAAGGGCATTGGAAAAACACAGATATATTTAATAAACCACAGAAATACCAACTGAGATTACTTTTCTAAATTCCATGTAAATCACTTAGCACTCCTGTGCCTTTTGAAAACATCAAGAACACTTCCTTTCTGAGATATAATCCAGTTCGTGTGCTAAACATATATACTATGTATGTATATATGAGAATGGAAGTATTATCTATCAATAATACTTGCTACCAGTGCTTCTCGTTGGATGAAAATTGGACCTTTTTCTGTTTCAAAAATTTTCTATAATATACTATTTTTATTATCAGTCATTTAAAAATAAATTTCATTCACTCAAAATATTCCCAAATTCTTATCTTTTACATTAAATTCCTATAAGCATTAGTGTTTGAATTTATTAATTGTTAAAGAGACACCAGGATCAATTCAAATGCACATACGGTTTTGAAAGTCTGCTATAAAGGTTAGAAACACAGACCCTGGTTTATATAAACCATTATCATACCATGTTGCTACCGCTTTTGATAAAGCACACTAAAATGTAATGACAGCTGCAGTTAACATTTATTGAGAACTTACAATGTACCAGACACTGTTAAGCAGGTTACATGAATTAATTGAAGAAACATCCCTCCAACAAACATTTGAGCTAGATATAAAAATAACACATAAGGATCAATATTTTAGAATACATTAAGAAATCACCATATGGTTTCCAACTATTTAGTTCTCAAGGGAAGGTCAAGAAAAATAATTACTTCCTACCAACATTTTATAAATGAAAAGACATTTTAAAGACTCATCCACTTACAAAAGGAAGAGCATAATGTAAGATTAAAGAATGATCCTTTGAACTGAATGAATTTACATCTGTCATCATATTTATTTATATCAAAGCTGTCAACTGATAATGTGTAACATTAATTTTAATGTTCTATTAAATTCTAACTGCAAGGCTAAATGTGAACTAGTAAATAGTGGCAACAAGTTCAAATTAATAAAATTTGGAATTTTCCCTATAAATCAAAGTTCCTTATGAAAAACTGTATAATTTAATAGAGTAAAATTAACAATACAGATTTTAAACTTACATGATTTAACAAAGTGGAGAGCTTTGACCCATCTTGAATATTCTTTTCCAAGATATTTAGGACTTTCACAGTTTTGTCAGTGGAAAGCTGAACAGAAGCAAAAATTCTTTTATCAATCATTGGTAAACATAATAAATTACTCAAGAAATATTCTGTACAATTATTCCCCTTAGCTTATGGATTATACAGCATTAACATTCGCTCACAGAGTGGAAAAATAAAATTTTCTCACTTAGCTCCTCCACTCAGATCTGAATTATGTAGAGAATTAATTACTTATTTTTGAAAGAACAGCAAACGGAATGGGCACATATGTACGTTTCTAAGGCAAATCTCACCATATAGCTAGTTAAGACTGCATTTGTTCTGGCCCTCTGCTCTGTGAAAGTGACACTGAACATGCATATGATCGCAGAGGCACCCACACACTCTCTCTAAATATTTCCTTTGTTGATTTTTTATTTTTAAAAACACCTATTTAATTTCTTACAAATAATGTTTTCTGTATTTAAAAAATTAGTAGTCATTGTAGAGGTTCTACCAGGAAGCAACCATTACCCATTCCTTTGACTAAGTCTCCTTTTAGATCCCTATCAGGTAGCTAGGACTCTCAATGGAATCAGTCAGAAAAGTAATATGGGAGGATCAAAGTGACATCAGGTATATTTTCATTATTTCTATACTGGTGTATAGAAAACATTTCCCCCAAATATATTGCTTTAGATAATTTCACAACAGATTAAACTACTGAAACTTTTGGTAAATTATCCATGCTTTGAAAATACTCAGTAAATGCACTTTTTTGAAACAGAAACACTACATATTTTGAAATAGAAACACTACAGGACTTATGACATAAAACCTAAAGGGGGCATTGGCATTTCGGAAAACTGATGCCATATTTGTATATACAAAAGAAATCAATATATTCCTCACTGCACATAGTAATATCAATGTGAACCAATAGTACATTAATTCTTGGGTAATCATGTGAAATGTCTGTATAGCTTTAAAATCCTAACTCATAGAACTTTTGGCACTCTCAGTGGGAATGTGAATTGGTGCTGCCACTATGGAAAACCAGTATAGAGGGTCCTTAAAAAAGCAAAAAAACCAATCTGTCATAATCAAGTGATTCCACCTCTAGGTATGTATCTGAAGAAAACAAAAGCACTAACTTCGTAAAATATATGCATTCCCATTTTTACTGTAGCATTATTTATAATAGTCAAGACATGGAAGCAACCGTGTCCATTCATAGATGAATGGATAAAGAAAATGTGGTGTGTGTATGTGTGTATATTTAGCCATGAAAAGAATGAAATCTTGTCATCTGCAACAATATGCATGGACCTTGATGGCATGATTCTAACAGAAATAAGTCAGACAGAGGGAAAAAAATGCCATATGATCTCACCTGTATGTGGAATCTTAAGAAAAAAAGAATTTATAAATACAAAGAACAGATTGGTGGTTGCTAAAGGTGCGAAGTGGGGGTGGGTGAAGTAGATGAAGGTGGTTAAAAGGTACAAATTTCCAGTTATAAGTCAGTCCTGGGAATGTAATGCAAGGCATGATGAATATAGGTAACAATACTATGATTTATATCTGCAAGTTGTCAAGAGAATAGAACTCTTAATTCTTATTCTCATAATAAAAAAAAATAATGCAACTGTAACTGTGTGTGGCCATGATGTTAACTAGATTTACTTTGTATCCTTTTCCAATACACACAAATATTGATTTGTTACACTGAACTCCTGAAACTAATATAAATGAATACAAAATGAATAACTGATATTTTAACTTTGTAAAGAATATAAAAATATTTCCCAGTCTACTTTAAAACTAAGTAAGTTTAATTTTTGAGAAAACAAATTCTTCAGATAAATATAATCTTTCATTAAATCTTTTACTATGCTTGAAGAACAAATCATTATCTATACATTACAGACTAAGAGTACAAAATTTTGTAAAAGAGGAGCCTGATAAGGAGGGAAGAGGATTTTTTTGAAACTGTATTTGCATAGTAATCATGCAGTAGTTTAGGAGGTGACTGCTGGATCATAAAGATCATGGGAAGCCAATCTTGATGTTGTCACTATTGTTTGAAGTATTATTAAGGAAAAAAATTTCTGTTATTCCATTAGTGCAATGAGACTACTTGGCAACAGACAGCTCACAGGAAAGACAATCCACAGAAGTTATTATGAAGCCTGCAACAATGAGATTCTGTACTTATTAACAATTAATGTGTTAACAGACACAGAGAATAGATTTGTGGTTGCCACGGGGGAGAGGTGGTAGGGGAGGGAAGGATTGGGAGTTTGGGATTGTCAGTTGCAAGCTATTAATATAGGACGTATAAAGAACAAGGTATAGCACCAGGAACCATTTTCAATATCCTGTGATAAACCATAATGGAAAAGAATGTTTACAGATGTGTAACTGAATCACTCTGTTGTACAGCAGAAAGTAACACAACATTGTAAATCAACTATATTTTAATAAAATAAACCAAAAAAAACCCCCCCAACAATTACTGTGTTAAAACCATGGCTTAACTCTTTCAATCAATGTAAATGACTAAAGGAAATGTTAAAGAAAAATTTAGTGTATTTCTGTATTTAAATACTTTGAATATTTGAGACAATGAAAAAATAAACAGTGACAAAAAAATCTAGGACTGTGTCACTTTGAATGCAAAAATATGATTTTTCTTTAGAATAATTTGCAGAATATGCCTTTGATTCAAGCCTTGTCATTTTTTAAAGAAATAATTCTGTCAGATTCTCAGAAAGAAACAATGAATTGTCTTTTCATCATTACTTACTTTATATAAACTTTGCAATTTACCTTTAAAACTTTAATTTCAAACATGAAATAGTAAGTAAATTTATAAATTTTACTTTAGTGAGATACCTTATCCATTATACCCATTGCTTTAATTTTAGCAGATTCACTGCCAAGTTCATTAAGCTGATGTTTTCCTAAGAGCAGTTCCTGAGGAATTTCATCATCATCACCTGAAAAACCAATTCAAACATACATAGTTTAGGTAAAATAAATAGCTCAAAATAGTTAGCTTTAGTTAATAAAATTTCTGCATATATACAAACAGATGTAAACAAACAAAAATAATATCCTAGGAGGCCTCCATAAACCTCAAGCAAACCCTGAATAAAAGAGGACAAAGATTACAATTAGACTTCTGACTAAGATGGGAAGAGGAGATAGATATCTTATCTTTACTACTTTATGACCCTTCTCAAGCAAACTTTCTGCCCCAGCAGGCTGACCTGTATGGACTACATCAACAGTCTCCCATGCCCTCTGGCTTCTGTTTGGGTTCAGCCAGTGGGATGCCCTGTCAGAAGATCAAAGAGAAGGAGAGTGAGGTCAGGGTATTTCTATTCCTGACTCCTTCCTTGCAAGGTCTCCTCAAGCTGCTCATGTCCTCTGACCAAAAGAACACTTGTTTTTACAGGGCAACCTATTCTAAAACTTTTTCTTTTCCTATTTATTGACTGAGTTCTATTGACTTCTGTTTACCCTTGCTCCTTTGGGTACAGGGGTGGTAACAGTTCCAAGTCTGTTAACTTTGGGTTTCCGCTCTATTCTGCCCCTATCTTTGTAATCTTGGTCTCTTTGTAAGTAACTACTCAAATTATTTTAATTTGAGAATGCCATATGACTTCTTGTTGGTATCTTAAATGACATGGAAGACAGTTTTCCAGCACACAATTCTAAAGTTTTGGAAATGATGAAGTGGATATTCTAAGTAATCAGGGAAAGAATTAATGATACTTACACAAGTAACTGTCACAAATACTTTTAAAATAAAGGTAATATACCTTTTAATGCATTTTTAAACAGATGTACTCATACTAGAATTATTGTACTCCATCTAGCTTTTGTATAAATTAGGCACTAGTGTTTGTATCTACTGAAAGTGGAATAAAATTGTTGAGAGCAGCTCTAAACAATGTAAGCAGCTTTTTAAAAAAATAAACCTAACATTTTTACATCTGTAGGTATGACCCATATATATTATTATAAATTTAACACAACATTACATTAACCCTATTGTATTCTAATTGCTTTACAATTTTGTTTCCCACACTGGATACGGAATATGTATGTAATACATATGTAAAGCCTGGGGCTGGGGTATTTATGTTTGCATCTCTAGCACTTAACATACTACTGACAACCAGTAATTATTCAATAAATACTGTCTTTTAGAATAAATTAGGTAGGTTCTCATTTCTGCATCTTTGCTCATATTAGTACCCTTCTTCTCTAGGACCTACTCAAGTTTCATCTGCATAAAGGCTTCCCTAATCTACTATGGTAGCTGTACTCTCAGGACTCTTAAAACACTATCAGTACTAAACTAATTTAACACTTGAATTTTATACCAACATTTTCAGTTACTTGATAACACAGACTAGATTTGATGCCACACTAGGTTTCAACTTCTTAAGAGCACATATCATCCCTCTGAATCTACTAGAATAACTGGCAGAAATCTTAACACACAGGTAAGTAAATACATTTTAAATTGAGTTTATATTTAGAGGTAAATAAATATATTTTAAATGATTTTACCAAATGCAGTAAAATCCATATCTTCTAAGTTATCCAAAATATTCTCTATTGAGGCTGTGAATCTCTTAAAAGTTGAAGAATCCATCATTTCTGCAAAGGAAGAAAAAAATCCAAAACTTAATCATCCACACTCCAAGTAGAAAACTGAAATTGATGACTATGAATAAAGACAAACTAAAATGTTACCTTCGGGTGTTAGTTTTGGTTCATAAGCTTTCCGCTTCTTCTGTTTTTCTTTTTTCTTCATTTTTCTAGCGACTAAATGAACAAAAAGAAATACTGAAATGCAGTAATAACAACCTAAAATACTTCTATGTCTACTTTCTTCCTGAACATTAATTAAAAACTTGAACAATAATCACTGCTAATACACAAATTTTGTCTTCATTAAAAATTAGGAGTTGTTAATTAGCTCATAAAAAGGTATAAAAATTCTTCGAAGTTAAAACCTTAAATTTAACATCAGCTTAAGTAAGAAATCCATTGACACTGATGAGTTACCCTCACTAAGGCTGGGAGGAGGAGAATAATCTTCCATGTCAGAATCTGATGGGCTTCGGTTTCGATAACGACCACCACCTGAACTTCTTCTTCCTTCATGAGAGTGGCCACTTCTCCTATGATCCCCAGAGCTTCTTCTGTCACGCTCTTCATATTCCCAAGCTTTATCATCATCTTTTTTATGTCGTTTCCTAGAGGCTAGAAGCAAATCCCCATGACAAATAATTTACCTCACTTAAAA
>NW_011494903.1:5605565-5687832 GCF_000754665.1 Bison bison bison
GAATCTTCATTTGTGTGAGACTAGGAAATTCTGAGTCATTCTGATTAACCAGAAATATAAATTATGGTACAGAAATGGTATCACTTATTTTAGCATTTATCTAGATTTAGAAAATTTTACATGAACTTGGTTTGCTAATGAATATAGATAGGAATACTGTGGAAATTAAATCACACTGTTCATTTTAAAGAGATATTTGGTGAGTCAATAATATCTAAAACTCAGGATTAATTAAGGCATGTAAAACAAACTTTATCTAGAATTTGATAAAAACCAGAAACACTTTAAAACATTTGGATTGCTGGTGGGAAGTGGGGTTTGGAGGAAAAGTAAACTTTTGAGAAACCGTTACAGACTGTGGGTAACCATGTATACTATCAATTAACAGCCAAGTTAAGCCCACAACATAGCTATAAATTCAACAGAGTTGATAACCTAACATCACGAGCTACCAATACAAAGACACAATAAACCTATATAGTTGTAAATACCCACACACTGAATTCAGTTCTCCAACAATATACTTGCTTAAACCCAAAAAGACAGCTTTTAAGTTTATGCATGCTAGATAAGCATATTTATGTATGTTACCTTCAATCCCTTCCCCATCCTTCCAGAGGTATAAGCATTCTGCTAAAATCACCAGTACTGACAGGAGCCTCTAGGCAGAACTGGCAAACAGATTTCATCTGACACATCAACTCTGATCAACCAGTAGTAGCTGCCCAGAGCAGAATGTTGAGAATAATTCTGAGCCCTGAGACAAAGCACCATATTTCAGCAAGAAAGACTGATTAAAAATGTCTGTCCAGCGAGACTCGGAAGGAATACAAGTGAAAAATATTCAGCACATCTGTTCTAGGATATAACAATATCAAGTTAAAACCAGGATAGAGAACTGATGTGTTCTACATCCTGTGATCATACACTGGTTGTTGAAGTGACCACTTGTTGCTGACAGTGAATTACTTTCTAGTCTGTAGTCCTGAACCTGACTCCTTTGCGTATCTTGTGACTTGCTTCTATTTTAAATCCTAACTATGACCAATACCCAAGTTCTTCATAAGAAACTGTTGCTTGAGTCCCTAGTCCTCTACTTGGCTTATATTTAAGGATGCCAATCTTTGGTTCATGTACTCAATCTACACTTGTGCCAATGTCTTATGTGTGGATAAGCAATGTCTATGCGTGCTCAGTTACTTCAAGTAGTGTCCGACTCTGTGACCCCATGGATTATAGCCCACCAGGCTCCTCTGTCCATGGGATTCTCCAGGCAAGAATACCAGAGTGGGCTGCTATGCTCTTCTCCAGGGGATGCTCCCGACCCAGGGATCGAACCCGTGTCTCTTATATCTCCTGTACTGGCAGGAGAGTTCTTTACCACTAGTGCCACCTGGGAAGCCTTTTGCTTATATATAGCATTCATTAAATATTTTTTCAAAAAGTACTGAAATACTTACTTTGAAGAATGATAATTAACAAGTGAGTTCATTCAGAAAGTAGTATTCTTTGATCTCAAATATGACTTATGAGTTTTTATATAATTTCATAAGAAATCTATTTCAAGCCTTCAATTCTATGAGTAGGAAATGCTTGAAAAACTTTATAGTTAGCAAGTAGATATAATATGCTGAAGGACAGGGAAGCCCGGTATGCAGCATTCCATGGGGTCACAAAGAGTTGGACATGACTAACTAAACAACAACAGTAATATGCTGTATTGGTGGTAATTTTTATAGGTCTTGGAAATTTCTGTTTCACATCCATTAAACTAAGAAAATTGGAAAAAAAAAAAAAGAATGGCAAATTAAGGGGAAAAATTCAACTTCTATGAAACAGTGTATATAGAAACAAGGTTCTATCAAGACCCCAATTTATTATGATTAATCTGTCCATTCTTATATCATTTGTTATCTTGGAAAAAGTAGGGGAAGAACCCAGCATAACTCAATAGGGTGTGTAAAATACGACTTGGGCGTTTTCCATGCTCCCTTTCTAAATTTCACCTATGTGCCCCTTTAGCATCTTAGATCTCCCCTCCTTCTTCCCCCGCAACCAAGTTGACTTTATAATTGTACATGACTATCCATATCTGTGTGGCCCAACTTTTAAAGTTAACCCTTAATAGTTCCCCCTATCTTTCAACAAAATTATTTTCTTAGTTTTAGATTTTTAGGAAACCAATTTGATTGAACTGCAATAAAATTTTGTTTCATAAACATCTCTCTCCCTCAAAGCAGCATAATGGTTGCCACTTAAGTTCTCATAATAGTTTCACATTTTGTACTGTACTCCGTTTCACTAATTTTTTGCTATGGTATAATGATGACAATTTGACTGTTTATGACAGCTACGAATTGGAATTCTTTCATCACTCAAATCAGTGGCCACAGAGTCAACTTTTCTAGTTACTTGTATAGAAATAAACCCAAAAAACCAGGAAGCTATTCTAAGATCTCCTGAAAAACCCAGAGACACTCCCCTTTTCCCAAACAGAAGTTGAAGCTCAGGTTCCCTAACTAATATTAGGTTCAATATCCTCAGACATATATATGAGATCCATGGCTTTTAAGATGAAATTATGTGCTCCCATGAGACAACATCTCTCATCACAGAAAGCAAAGAAGAGAACAGAGGCTGCAATGACAACAAACATGAGGCATGTGAGGCTCTGTCCTCTATTTTCCATTTGATGGGCTTTTCTGATTATGCTACCCTTTTTACTTGACTGTGAGGTAGCTTCAGAATTCTCACCAGCTTAGCAATGCAGGCAGCCACTCTCAATTAACTGGAGTTGAAGTGTGACTTGAAACCAGTCTGCAATTAAGGAACTCCTTAGTTACTCCCTTTAGAAATAGATGGGGTATTAGGGGAAGAGAGGGAAAGTGAAGCAGAGGTATGTATATTAAGGGCAGTGAGTTTCTGGGCCACCAGATCTCCTTTCTCCTCTCCCTTTCCAGACCATATGTTCCCATATAAACAAAATATTTAATTATAATAAAAACGTATTACCTTTAGCCATTGAAATATACTGCATATAAATACATCTCATTATAATACAATAACAATTATACATATAATTAAATGTCAGATTAATTTTGCTGCATTTTATTTCAATTTTAAAACTGTATTCAGAGTTGTTCAGTATTCATAGTCTACTGTTCATAGCTCAAGAGCTCACAATATTGAGAAGATCAGAGTAAATGAACATTGATCAAAAACTTTGGAGGTGAAGGGCTTCCATCAACAATAATACATTTAAAAATGGCAGCATGCATCTGTCCTTCCTGCCCTTGCTTGTCACACCTCAATCTACAGATACTAGGTGGAAAAGGTAGAACACACTGGTGGTCTTCCCACTTCTTTTGGTCATAATGACTAAGTCAGTTGGCACACAAGTGAAGATCTCCCATAGTCTGTTTCCACTGAATGCCGTTTAAGTCAAACAAGGTTGCTGACCCCTCTTGGCTAGGCTCAATTCTCTTGCTCCAGTAGAAGGAAGATAGGGATAAAAGAGAAGAACTTTTTCAGTGGACCAGTAGGAAGACAGGCGAGGAATAGCAAGTCTAGTGCAAAGACAGGTGATCACAGTGTTGTAGAGAGGTAGCTGTGTAGTGAAGAAGCCAGCTCTGGAAAACAGTGAAACAAGGGAGGAATTCCAGGACACAGCTGGGCAAAAAGGAGAAGCCAGGTCCAAACCACACAGATAATTGGCAATGTGGCTAATCCATTCATAATTTAGTGATAGTATGGTTTAAAATATTTCTTCATCTGGCTATCTCCTACGTGTCCTTCAAGACTCAACTCTAGTGTCACCTCTTCCAGTAAGCGCTCTCTGAACCCCAGTATAATTTTGATGCCAATCCAATTAATCCAATGTGCTCCCACAGCACCCTGGATTTACTATTATCATTGCTGTACGCCTCACTGTACTTTAACTGTTTACATATTTCCCCCATTAGACTGAAGATTCTTCAAAGGTGGGGTCACATACTTGCTATATTTTTATTCTCACTGCCTAAGATATAGTGGGAGCTCAATAAATGTTTGCTAAATGCATATAGAAACATACCTGTGTTACCTGACACTTATTATAACTCATTAAAAAATTCTTTTCTTGGTGCCAACTGATCTCATCTTTCACACATATTTTAAGTATAAAGTAAAAACTTGCTATACTATTTATTAAGATCACTATTCTCTTGCTAACCCAAAAAATTATAAAGGAAACAAATACATCAATCTGCTTTTTAATTCTAAAGTAATAATAAACTCATGTGATACTTACATTCAAAAGTTTCATCACTATCATTATCTTCATCTGAACTGATTTCAGCATATTTTGGTTTTTCATTAACTGTGCTACGCTTGCGTTTATTCATTTTCACACGTTCACAAAGTGGCATGGTGGATTCAATTTCTGCCAGGAGTTCAGGGGGTAATTCTTTTAACACTGATTGATCTATACTACCTATTAATAAAAGGTAAGAAAAAACATAAATCTGAAGATAAAAGGGAAATTTTAACTGTTAAAACACAAAATGAAATATTATGTAAGTTTTCTAAGTTATATTTGTATTTTAACAAAACACATTCATATTTATAATTAGTCTTAACCCTAAACTGATAATGCAGTTTTTATACATATTATCGTCATAAACAACTTTAAAAACAGATTCTTGCTATCATAGCAATAGAGGGTAGTTATATTATCAATTTTTGATATAATTAGTGCCTTCGTTTCTCTGCATTGACTGAGACCCACTTGCATTTTCAGGTGTATCTGTAGTAGGGTGTATACCTCACATTCTTGGTAGCACTCAAATTTGTTTCAGAGTTCTGGAGCAGTTAGTTTGAAAGTGATTACATCCCTCAATATAAATGTTAAGAGTTGGAGAGGATACCTGTCACCGCATTCTCTTCTATATGATCCTGGTGGTTGTGTATGGTGTCTGGGACAAGATTTCATATGCTTTTACCTATCTTTGTCTATGAGAGGCACAGTAATACCTTTACTACTACAGAAAATTTCCTCAAACAGCTAAACCAAAATATGTGTTTAACTGAAGATAACAGGAACATGAAAGGCAAGATAAATAGAAAAAAGCATTTTAAAATATAAATGTCAACTGAAAAGGGTAAATTCAAATCTGTTATGAAATAAACTCATATTTTTCCATGAAAGAATACAGAATACAATACTATTAGAACTATTAACATAATATTTACTATTTAATCCTACACACATATACACAAACATACAAATAGCTGCTAAGAAGAAATCAATCCTTAACATCCTGTTGAGAGCTTAAAAATAAAGTAGAACTAGCAAAAGTTATTTACTCAGGATAATTTGTCCTTGATGACTACTGAAGATGACAATTTTAACTTACTTTACTTACCCATGTAAATCTTTGACTGGAAGTATAAAAATGATGTCTTACCTAAATTTTAAGAACTGGGAGTGAAGAGTACCTTAGTGGTTTACAGCAGTAATATTAGTAACTATAATCAACATTAAGACCATAACATTCAAATGATAATAGTGCTTATGTAAAGATTAAATATAAATCATCCCAAAAATAAATAGGTACTGGTTAAGACAATTTAAACATCACAAGAATATACAACACTAATAATTTAAGATGATGAGACATAAACTATCAGTCTCAAATGACAAATAATCCTTTTATTCATCATGAAGAAGGAGTTATTTCGGTAACTGATTAACCTCTATTCGTCCAAATACACGAATAACAACAATTTACCCAACAAAGATATAAAACTCATGATGAGTAAAATCCCAAAGACTTCATTGCTTAGAATTGTGACATACTAATGTTGAACTTTATCTATATATGTCATTTTCAAATCATGTAATATTCCCTTGCTCTTTCTTAATTTAACTGTATTGTATCAGTGAGGTTCACTTTCTAGAATATTAGTAGAGGTTAAAAAAAAAATCAATTTCAGTTTTGGATCATCATTATCTTCAGTGCCAAGGTGAACATACTCTTCATCTCATTTACAAATTCTTAATGCTCTTAACACCTCCAACTAAATATGTGGTTTTTTGATGGAAGGATCATGTCTTCTAGTATATACTTTCCCCTTTCTACATCTATAATATTAAGTATGTATATGAAATGGTCAGTTAAGTGATTTCTGACTCTGTGGTTCACAATTTCTTATGTTCACTTACAGACGTACCACCTGTATAGTTTCAGAATTGCTGTATTTTATACAAATGAAGATAGCTCCAAATTTTTTAAAGATGGAAATTCTTTCTTTTTGTATTACATGAAACATTATAACTTTTGGGGATTTATAAATATGGATAATCCAAAAAGTATCTAGCTTTTAGTTCACCATGAGATTTTCTTTTTTTTTTTTTTTTCCACTATGAGATTTTCTGAAGAAGCAGATTTGCCTGTTATGTTCTACTTAAGATTAAAATTTCCATTCATAAAGATATGCTGACTTGATAAAATATCATAGAATTATTCTTCAGATAAATATACAATAAATAATCAAGGGTTAAGATATATATGGGTACTTGCTCTCTCTTTACAATGGTTCATTATATCCTAAGAACAGGGACTTTGCTCTCTTCATTTTTTCTTTAAAAAAAAAAAAAAAAAAATCACAATAGCCAAACATGGAAAATTTATACCTTATATCTGATAAAGCAGGTAACAAAGATTATCATTGCAGTTTACCATTTCTAATTCCTTAAATTAAAAATAATACTATCAGATTTAAGAGCTCTACTATTCTGTACATCATTTTAACTTCTGCATAAAGCTGAAAGTTACAGCAACACAATTTAAAGACTTCGTGTTTCATTTCTAAAGATCATCCAACTAAAAAAAGAAAGTCCAGCAATGGTTAATGTCTCTCAATGTACTGTCCTCCAAAAGTGGACCTCCTCATTTTGAACAGATATATCTATTTCACAGATTTATGTATTTTCTGTATTTCTTCGTTTTCATCAAATACTTTATAAATGGACTCAGCAAGGCCCCTTGATTATGTAGGGTAAGCAATAAAATGCTTGACATTACTATGTCAGAATCTTTAACACACTGAAAACTGGATAACTGACTCAGTTTCAACAGAAATGAATAAACAGTGAGTACTGTAAATGATCACTAGAACATATTTGGTTATGATCATTTACCTGAATTAGAAAACCATCCTTTAAATAATGCAAAAACAATGTTTCACTGGCTACATCTTAATATGTTGATGATTTTACAGACTATTGTTGTTTGTTGAGTTATTTATTCTTAAAACCCTGAGACTGCAGATCCTTTATGATCATCTTTCTCACCTCTTTTCTCTCATGCCAACTACTTTATGCTTTAAATTAGGTTATTTGAATCACCACAAAATTTTAAGTTACTGGCTTGAGGGATAGTGCCAGGTAGTTAATTTGGTGAGGTACCACACTTCTGTAGATGGATATTCCATTGGATATAGTGCATCTTTATTTTCTGGCTCTATTAAAGCTAAAGAATAAATTTACTTCCAGGTGTGCTACATTTTAGCAATCTTGAATTCCTAGTATAAATCACTCACACTAGGACACTTACTGGATTACTAAAATGAGAAGTTATCAAATGATTAAAAGTCCCCAAAAGTCACTAATTTAATAACTAACACTGTGTTATGTATGTTTTTTTAAAATGGAGAAACAATCCTGAGATTAAAATAAACAACCTCAATCAATGGACTCTTTAGGATTGGAGTTTCAGAGAATGGAAGCCGGTTACATGTAGAAACAAACCAGGAAACTCACATAAACCTCCAAATTTTATGTCATAAAAAACATTTTAGGTAGGCAAAATGTAGCTCCAGTAACCTACCAATATTACAGAGGAGTACCATAAAAACTGATGCTGTGAAGGTGCTGCACTTAATATGTCAGCAAATTTGGAAAACTCAGCAGTGGCCAAAGGACTGGAAAAGGTCAGTTTTCATTCCAATCCCAAAGAAAGGCAATGTCAAAGAATGCTCAAACTACCACACAATTGCACTCATCTCACACGCTAGTAAAGTAATGCTCAAAATTCTCCAAGCCAGGCTTCAGCAATAAGTGAACTGTGAACTTCCAGATGTTCAAGCTGGTTTTAGGCAAGGCAGAGGAACCAGAGATCAAATTGCCAACATCTGCTGGATCATCGAAAAAGCAAGCGAGTTCCAGAAAAACATCTATTTCTGCTTTATTGACTACGCCAAAGCCTTGACTGTGGATGACAATAAACTGCGGAAAATTCTTCAAGAGATGGGAATACCAGACCACCTGACCTGCCTCTTGAGAAACCTATATGCAGGTCAGGAAGTAACAGTTAGAACTGGACATGGAACAATAGACTGGTTCCAAATAGGAAAAGGGGTACATCAAGGCTGTATACTGTCACCCTGCTTATTTAACTTATATGCAGAATACATCATGAGAAACGCTGGGCTGGAGGAAGCACAAGCTGGAATCAAGATTGCCAGGAGAAGTATCAATAACCTCAGATATGCAGATGACACCACCTGTATGGCAGAAAGTGAAAAAGAACTAAAGAGCCTCTTGATGAAAGCGAAAGAGGAGAATGAAAAAGTTGGCTTAAAGCTCAACATTCAGAAAACTAGGATCATGGCATCCAGTCCCATCACTTCATGGCAAATAGATGGGGAAACAGTGGAAACAGTGGCTGACTATATTTTCTTGGGCTCCAAAATCACTGCAGATGGTGATTGCAGCCATGAAATTAAAAGACACTTACTCCTTGGAAGGAAAGTTATGACCAACCTAGACAGCATATTAAAAAGCAGAGACATTACTTTGCCAACAAAGGCCTGTCTAGTAAAAGCTATGGTTTTTCCAGTAGTCATGTATGGATGTGAGAGTTGGGACTATAAAGAAAGCTGAGAGCCAAAGAATGGATGCTTTTGAACTGTGGTGTTGGAGAAGACTCTTGAGAGTCCCTTGGACTGCAAGGAGATCAAACCAGTCTATCCTAAAGCAGATCAGTCCTGGATGTTCATTGGAAGGACTGATGTTAAAGCTGAAACTCCAATACTTTGGACACCTGATGCGAAGAGCTGACTCATTTGAAAAGACCCTGATGTTGGGAAAGATTGAGGGCAGGAGGAGAAGGGGATAACAGAGGATGAGATGGTTGAATGGCATCACCGACTCAATGGACATGGGTTTGGTGATGGACAGGGAGGCCTTGTGTTCTGCAGTTCACAGGGTCACAGACAGTCGGACATGACTGAGCGACTGAACTGAACTGAACTGAACCATAAATGGATCTTTTACTTCAATCAGGGGTAAAAAGAAGAAAAAGAAAAAAAAAGTAAAAGTTGAGCAGTGCAGGCTGTCACTCTGCCCCTCTTGGAATCCTGTAGTTAATATGGTTTGAAGACATATTTTTTTGGTGCAAATGGTTTCTAAATGCAAGCCAACTTCTTAATTTGAAACCACCACTGATAGAAAATACATCCAAAGAGTATGAAATGCTGATGACATATCCCTGAAAAAAGTTAACACTTGGGCCGTAGAAACAAAGGGAGGCAATGAATGTGAAGAGAAGCTAGAAAAATGTAGGGTTCAACTATGAGACCAGGACATGAAATGTTCCTTCCAGAGGCAGCTGCAAGGTTACCTAACCTGATGCAGAAGAGGGGTAAAGATAAAAATTGTGTGCTAGGAACCAAAATTCAAAGCGAATGTAGGGGCACTGATGAGGAAAAGTTTTGTGGTCACAGTTGACCTTAGAGGAAGAACTTATTTTATTAATATTTGGAGAGAGTAACAGCAAACTAGGAGAAAGACACTACTGAAGGGTTTGCTTTTTTTAATGATTTAGGATAAAAAGTATGAGATAATCAGGTCTAAAGTTGTCATAATTTTGGTAAAGAGGCAGAAATCCCAAGCATTAGCTAGAAACTTGTTCAGGATTACAAAATTAAAAAAAAAAAAATAAAAAAAAAAAAATATATATATGAAGAAAGACCATTCATTTGTGACTGTGGGGGTCATCAGGGTCAAATCTGAAGCTATTCTCTTTCTGATGGTATTTGAGAAGACCATCCTGAAACTAATGTGAATTGTTATATAATCACTACATAAAGACTGTGTTAAACTAATTACTGGCAAGTCTCCCTTTAAATTTTAGCTGGCAATTTTCAAGTTGCCTATTGTGACCCATAAGCAAGTTGTTGAGTCAGTTTTGTAGCTCTTAACTAGCAATGTGCTTAAAATGAAAGAGAAAACGTGCCAGTAGTAAAGGTAGATGTTATTATGTGTATGTATGAGTGTATTAGATCACAACATGCATTTTTTTTCTTGCCTTAGTTCACAATCAAAGGAGTTTGAAAGTTTTTAAACTATAAAAACAGGAAAAAATACAGATGGAAAGGGTTCTTCTAAGTTAATCTACCCAGTTTTTTTGGGCCATGCTACAGCTTGTGGGATTTTAGTTCCCTGACCAGAGATCAAACCTATGCCCCCTGCAGTGGAAGCACGGAGTCCTAACCACTGGACCGCTCAGGAATTCCTAGCCCATCGTTTCTTAAACTATAGGTTCAGTGAAAAATAAACAATAATTTGAATAATATACTCAAATTGATTTTACCCATTCTAAGTTGATATAATATTCACTATCTTGTATCAGAGAGCTTAATTATCTATGTTTATAAGTCTGATATAAAAGTAGCCCATGTTACTGTTTTGAAGCCACGTTACAATAAAATCTTGGATTACTCAGAAATTACATTTATTTTTATGTAAATATTTCTAAAATGCACCATTAAAGTGAAAGTCGCTAAGTCATGTCCAACTCTCTGTGACCCCATGGACTATATATACAGGCCATGGAATTCTCCAGGCCAGAATACTGGAGTGGGTAGTTTTTCCCTTCTCCAGGGGATCTTCCCAATCCAGGTCTCCTGCATTGCAGGCAGATTCTTTACCAGCTGAGCCATCAGGGAAGCCCAAGTATACTGGAGTGTAGCCTATTCCTTCAGTGGATCTTCCCGACTCAGGAATTGAATCCAGGTATCCTGCATTGCAGATGGATTTTCTTATCAACCAAGATATCGGGGAAGCATCAATCCATCATTTTTTAACAAGATAACTTTGACTCATGATCGCTATTGAAAAGATCAAGTTTTCTACTACATTTATATGGCAATGCCTTTAGGAGTTAACTGCTATGCATAAGGCTGTTTTAAAATAATATAAAATGATTTATGCTTTTCTTCTGAATTCTTTACGTGTGCTTGCAATTAGTTGAAAGGTGGACACTCAGATTCTGCTAATAGTATAGAATATATAACACAGAAAACTGTTCAAATCCTTCAATCCATTTATACGACTCTTGGAAATTTATTCCAAGGAAATTTGTATATAACACAACAAAAAGCTCTATGAAGAAAGATGTTTAGATCACTTTTATCTATTTTAACATTAAAATGTCCAACAATAGGGGACCACAGTAAATCACATTAGATATAATTATGAATGATGCTAGTACAGAGAGATAGTGAATGTAAAGAAAAGAGAATGCAAAATGACAATTATACACACTGTACGTTTGTAAAAGATAATTGTACCAGGAGTTGAACAAAACAAATGCTAACATTATACTAACTTAAGAGGTGAATTTTCCTAAAGAAATAGAAGCTACATTTTATGGAAACAAGAAAAAGGTCAATGATTATTTGTGAGCGGTTAGAAGATATTTCATGAACACAGTAGGTTTTCACAGCAATGTGGTGGGAGTGAGGTGGAGGATGGAGGACAGGAGCCGAGAACTAGGAGTTGGAGGCCATTTAGGAGCATTCCAGCTGTGTCTGCTCTGGACAGAGCATGATATTCAATAGGGAGAAAAAGTAGGTAAGGTTCAGATGTAACAGTCTTTTTAAGGAGGGAAAGAATCAGAATGTACTTTAGAAAAGTTACTGTAGCAGTGATTTGTGGGATGGCCTGGAAGGTGAAAGACATTAGAAAGAAAATCTTCTAAGAGATAGTTACTATGTCTATGTCAAAGGTACCTTCAAACTATGGTGTTGGAGAAGACACCTGAGAGTCCCTTGGACAGCAAGGAGATCAAACCAGTCAATCCTAAAGGAAATCAATCCTGAATATTCACTGGAAGGACTGATGCTGAAGCTGAAGGTCCCAACAGTTTGGCCACCTGATACAAAGAGCCAACTCATTGGAAGACCCTGAAGCTGGGAAAGACTGAAGGCAGAAAAAGGGGCTAACAGAGGATTAGATGGTTGGATGGCATCACCGACTCAAACATGAGTTTGAGTAAGCTCCAGGAGTTGAAGGACAGGAAAGCCTGGTGTGCTGCAGTCCATGGGGTCGCAAAGAGTCGGACACGACTGAGCGACTGAACAACAACCATGTGAAAGGTAAGAGAGAAGAGAAAGTAGATGCTATGAATTTAACCATTTTTGAAAAGTGATACTGGTATACACTTAGCAAACCAAACTTCAGAATAGAATATTTAGTTCAAAACAACTATTTAACATGTTTAAGATCATGAAGAAACCAGAAAATATGGAATCAAGCAAAACAAAATTCACACATTGATATCTGAATCAATCTGATCAGGTTATTAGTTACTCAACTAATTACTATTACATTAGGCTAAATATGTAGAGAATTAGCAACATTTATTTTATAGCATTCTACAAAGACATTTTCTAACACACTAGAAATGACATATTTTCTGATTATATTACTATCAATGGCTGTAAAACAATTTTTAATTTTAACTAATCTACTCTCACCTTACTTCTTCCACATTGTTCTCTTAATTAGCCAAATGTTTAACTTCTTTAAACTTATAGTGCTTTTTCCTACTGCCCTTGTGCTAAATACACATGTGAATCATATTCCTTGGGATTTACAGAGCACCTTTTTTTAAAGAGTATTACACTGTCACTACATCTTTAGTTATCCATATTCTCCATAAGACCATAATCTTGATAAAGCCATAAGACTGTGTTGCAGTTGCAGAATCTAGCTGAGTGCATGGGATGTTGAAGACGGCCATAAATATTTACTGATGATCGGAGAAGGCAATGGCACCCCACTCCAGTACTCTTGCTTGGAAAATCCCATGGATGGAGGAGCCTGGTAGGCTGCAGTCCATGGGGTCGCTAGGCGCCGGACACGACTGAGCGACTTCACTTTCACTTTTCACTTTCATGCATTGGAGAAGGAAATGGCAACCCACTCCAGTGTTCTTGCCTGGAGAATCCCAGGGACGGAGGAGCCTGGTAGGCTGCTGTGTATGGGGTCACACAGAGTTGGACACGATTGAAGCGACTTAGCAGGAGCAGCAGCAGTGTAATCATTAGAATAAGTTTGTGGTCTTCCCAGAAATTTTTCCAGCTGAAAATTCTTTTTTATATCCTGAAAGCAGTTGTCAGTTGTTCTATTTGACAATTATAGAGAAGCTACCCACAAAAAGAAGAGACTGAAGAGAAGATTTCATAATTGACTTGCAACAAGTGTAAAATATTTAAAGGTAATTTCAGTCTGTACACACTTGTTAAATGTTTTAAATATATCAATTATATATTAATAATTTATGTATAATTCTACTACATAAAAATACAAATATTAAATATCCTGGCAAAAATACTGTACTTAGCTAATGTCATATTACATTTATAAATCTTAGACAAAAAGGAAAATAATTCAAATCTAGATCAGTCTTTTTATTCACATTAAAATTTTGAGTCTCATTGGCTACAGAATAAGGAATCTAGCTATCATATCCACCCATATAAAACTTCAATTTTATATTTATATTATGTTCAACAACTAAAGCCTGTGGGGTTAAATCTGCCTCACCACCCATTTTTGTACATAAGGTTTCATTAAAATACAGTGACACACAGTCATTCATTCACATATTGTTTTGGGCTGCTTTTCTACTACAGTATTAGAGATCTAAATGGGACACAAAGCCTAACATATTTACTATCTGACCTTTATGCAACAAGTTTGCTGCCCCCTGGTTGATATTATGACACACTTTACTCAATATGAGGCAAAGTGCCACTCACTCTGCAAGTGCAGTCTATATAGTTATATTCTACATAGTTTAGGTCATTGCAAATCAGTTTATTTAATGAAGACAAAATGCCAAGAAATTGGTTTATAGCAACCGAAAGAACACTATTATAAATGAAGTATGCAGAAGAAAAGATTTTAAGAAAAATCTTGCTTTAAGCATCATGTATTGATACTGACTAGTACCTCAAAGATTTCATCAGTGTGTAGCTGTCAAACTACTATGAGGAAAAATTACAAAAAGAAACATTTTTTTTTAATATTAGGAAGTGTATAATGTAAATGATAATTTACTACTATCTAATATAGAAAGGAGCAGAGATCATAAGATCCCTTCTTTCATATATACACACAGTGAGAAAAATAAACAGTATATCAGTTCAGTTCAGTTCAGTTGCTCAGTCGTGTCCGACTCTTTGTGACCCCATGAACTGCAGCACGCCAGGCCTCCCTGTCCACCACAAACTCCTGGAGTTCACTCAGACTCATGTCCATCGAGTCAGTGATGCCATCCAGCCATCTCATCCTCTGTCGTTCCCTTCTCCTCCTGCCCCCAATCCGTCCCAGCATCAGAGTCTTTTCCAATGAGTCAACTCTTCGCATGAGGTGGCCAAAGTACTGGAGTTTCAGCTTTAGCATCATTCCTTCCAACACCCAGGACTGATCTCCTTTAGAATGGACTGGTTGGATCTCCTTGCAGTTCAAGGGACTCTCAAGAGTCTTCTCCAACACCACAGTTCAAAAGCATCCATTCTTCGGTGCTCAGCTTTCTTCACAGTCCATCTCTCACATCCATACATGATCACAGGAAAAACCACAGCCTTGACTAGACGGACCTTTGTTGGCAAAGTAATGTCTCCGCTTTTCAATATGCTATCTAGGTTGGTCATAACTTTCCTTCCAAGGAGTAAGCGTCTTTTAATTTTATGGCTGCAATCACCACCTGCAGTGACTTTGGAGCCCCCCAAAATAAAGTCTGACACTGTTTCCACTGTTTCCCCATCTATGTGCCATGAAGTGATGGGACCAGATGCCATGATCTTAGTTTTCTGAATGTTGAGCTTTAAACCAGCTTTTTCACTCTCCTCTTTCATAACTACAACCTAACTTGCCTCAAGGAACTACAGAAAGAATAAACTAAACCCAAAGTTAGTACAAGGAAATAACAAAGACCATAAAAGAAATAAATGAAACTGAGGCTAAAAAGAGAACAGAAAAGATAAATGAAAGTAAGAGTCAGATTTCTGAAATGATGAATTAACAAGACTTTAGGTGCTTACCGAGAAAAAAAAAGACTCAAAATTAAAAAGTAAAGGGGAGACATTACAACTAATACCATAAAAAGGACTGTAAGAGACTACTATGAATAATTTTATACAAACAAACTGGACAACCTGGAAGAATGAATAAATTCCTAGGAACATAATCTAGTGAGATTAAATCATGAAGAAATACAAAATCTGAATAGACCAATCACTAGGTGGCAGATCCCAAAAACCGCCCAACAAAGAAAAGTCCAGGACTTCACTGGTGAATTCTATCACACATTTAAACACCAATCCTTCTCAAACTCTTCTAAAAAGAGAAGAGGAAAAACCTCCAAGCTCGTTTTACAAAGCTAGCATTACCCTATACTAAAAGCAGACAAACAAACTGCAAGAAAAACCACAGGGCAAATTCCCTGATGAACAGGGAACCAAAAGTCTTCAAAAAAATATTAGCAATAAAAAGATCATACACCATGATCAAATGTGATGTATTACAGGGAGGAAAGGATGGTTCAACATACAAAAAACAATGGATGATATACCAAATTAACAAAATGAATGATAAAAAATAATTATCTCAATAGATGCCGAAAAAACATTTGACAAAATTCAACATCCATCCACAATAAAAACTCACAACAAACTGGATGTAGAGGGAATGTACATGAACATAGAGAAGCCCATAGATAACATTACACTCAATGGCAAAAAGCTGAAAGCTTTCACTCTGAGATCACAGGAAGAAGATAAGGATGGCCACTCTTGCCCCTTTTATACAACACAGTACTGAAAATCCTAGCTAGAGTAATTAGCCAAGAAAAAGAAATAAAAGACATCTAAATCAGAAAGGAAGAAGGACAACTGTCAGTATTTGCAGATGACATATTATATATAGAAAACCCTAAAGACTCCACTAAAATTGTTAGAACTAATAAACAAATTCAGAAAAGTTGCAGGATAAAAATTCAATACACAAAATTCAGTTGTATTCTGATACACTAACAATAAACTATCAGAAAGAGAAATTAAGATAATCTCATTTACAACTGTAACAAAAATAATAAAATACCTAGGAATAAACTTAACCACGGAGATAAAAGAGATGTACACTAAAAACTGTAAGACACAGCTGGACTGGAAAATTTTGTTGTTCAGTCACTCAATCGTGGCTGACTGCAACCACATGGACATTTCCTGTCCTTCACTATCTCCTGGAGTCTGCTCAAACTCATGTCCATTGAGTCAGTGATACCATCCAACCATCTCATCCTCTGTTGCCCTCTTCTCCTCCTGCCCTCAATCTTTCCCAGCATCAAAGTCTTTTCCAATGAGTTGGCTCTTCACATCAGGTGGCCAAAGTATTAGAGCTTCAGTTCAGCATCAATCCTTCCAATGAAAATACAGTGTTGATTTTCTTTAGGATTGACTGGTTAGATCTCCTTGCTGTTCAAGGGACTCTCAAGAGTCTTCTCCAGCACCATAATTCAAAAGCACCAACTCTTCAGCACTCAGCCTTCTTTATGGTCCAACTCTCACATCTGTACATGACTATTCAAAAAACGATGCCTGTACTGTATATGTTAGTCACTCAGTCATGTCCAACTCTTTGCAACCCCATGGACAGTGGCCTGCCAGGATCCTCTGTCCATGAAATTCTCCAGGCAAGAATACTGGAGTGGGTTGCCATTCCCTTCTCCAGGGGATCTTGGCAATCCCCATAGCTTTGACTATATGGACCTTTATGTTCAAGGTGATGTCTCTGCTTTTTAATACACTAAGTTCATCATAGCTTTTTTCCCAAGGAGCAAGCGTCTTTTAATTTCATGGCTGCAGTCCCTATCCACAATGATTTTGGAGCCCCCCAAAATAAAGCCTGTCATTGTTTTCATTGTTTCCCCATCTATTTGCCATGAAGTGATGGGACCGGATGCCATGATCCTAGTTTTCAGAATGTTGAGTTTTAAGCCAGTTTTTCCACTCTCCTTCATCAAGAGACTCTTTTCTTCGTTTCTGCTTTCGCCAGTAGGGTGGTATCATCTGCATATCTGAGGTTACTGATATTTCTTCCAGCAATTTTGATTCAAACTTGTTCTTCATCCAATTCCATTTCACATGATGTACTCTGCATATAAGTTAAATAAGAAGGGTGACAATCTGTAGCCTCAGCATACTCCTTTCCCAATTTTGAACCAGTCCGTTGTTCCATGTCTGGTTCTAACTGTTGCTTTTTCACCTGCATACAGGTAATATCCATACAAGCCAAAGTAACCTACAGATGCACTGCAATCCAATCTTTATCAAAATTCCAATGACATTTTTCAGAGAAATAATCCTGAAACTTGTACAGAATCACAAAATAGCGAAATAGTCAAAGCAATCTTGAGAAAGAACAAAGCTGGGGAAACCATACCTCCTGATTTCAAACTACATTATAAAACTATAGAATTAAATTGGTATGGATTGGCATAAAAACAGACACAAAGATCAATGGACAAGAACAGAGAGTTCAGAAATAAACTCATGTATATATGGTCAATTAATTTACTAAAAAGGCGCCAAGAATATTCAATGGGAAAATGACAGTCAATCCATCAAATGGTGTTGGACAAACTGGAAAGCCACAGGCAAAAGACTGAAACTGGACCACTAATACTAAAAAATCAACTCAAAATGGATTATAGATTTGAATGTAAAACCCCAAACCATGAAATTCCTAAAAAGAGAAAACAGGCAGTAAGGATCTTGACACTGGTCCTGACAATGATTTTTTTTGGAGCTGATACTAAAACTGAAGGCAACAAAAATAAACAAATAGAACTACATCAAACAAAAGCTTTCGCACAGCAAAGGAAACCATCAACAAAATGAGAAGGCAACCTACTGAATGGGAGAAAACATTTACAAATCCAGTATCTGACAAAGGGCTAATATGTAAAACATATAAAGAAATGATACAACTCAGTATCTAAAGTAACCAAACAATCCAATTAAAAAATAGGCAGAGGATCTAAATAGACATTTTTTCAGAGAAGACATACATATGGCCAGCAAGGATATGAAAAGGTACTTAACATTACTATTCACGAGGGAAATGTAAACCCAAACCATTAGATATCACCTCATACCTGCCACAAGGACTACTATAACAAAGACAATAAATAAGAAGTGCTGATGTGAATGTCCACACTCTCCTGTGTGCACTGTTGGTGGGAATGTAAATGGGTACGGCCACTATGATAAACGGTATGGAGGTTCCTCAAAAATTAACAACTACCATATGACTGGGCAATTCTACTTTTTTAAAATTTTTATTTTTTAACTTATATTTTTAATTAGAGGAAAATTGCTTTACAACACAACAATGTTGTGTTGGTTTCTGCTGTACAATGACACAAATGAGCCATAATTACACATAGAACACCTCTCTCTTAAACCTCCCTCCACTCTCACCATCCCACCCCTCTAGGTCATCACAGAACACCAAGCTGGCTCCCTCTGTTATACAGCAAATTCTCACCAGCCATCTTTTTTACCCGTGGTGGCATATATATGTTGATGCTACTTCCTCCATTCATCCCACTCTTTCCTTCTGCCACTGTGTGCACAAGTCTGTTCTCTATCTCTGCATCTCCATTCCTTCCCTGCTAATAGGTTCATTAATACCATTTTTCTAGATTCCATATACATATGCATTAATATATATCTGTTTTCCTGTTTCAGACTTACTTTACTGTATATAACAGGTTCTAGCTTCATCCACCTCACTAAAACTGACTGAAATTTGTTCTTTTTATGGCTGAGTAATATTCCAGTATAAACACACACACACATATACCACATCTTCTTTATTCATTCAACTGTTGGTAGACATCTTGGTTGCTTTCATGTCCTATCTATTGTAAACAGTGCTGTTATGAACATTGGGATACATGTGTCTTTTTCAATTATGGCTTTCTCAGGGTATATTGGGCAATTCTACTTTTGGTTATATATCCAAAGGACATAGAACCACCATCTCAAAGATACATGCACCTCCACTTTCACTGTAACAGTATTTATGGTAGCTAAGACATGGAAAAAAACACAAGTTATTTAGTCTGCTGCTGCCGCTAAGTCGCCTCAGTCGTGTCCGACTCTGTGCGACCCCACAGACGGCAGCCCACCAGGCTCCCTCGTCCCTGGGATTCTCCAGGCAAGAACACTGGAGTGGGTTGCCATTTCCTCCTCCAGTGCACGAAAGTGAAAAGTGAAAGTGAAGTCGCTGAGTTGTGTCCGACTCTTAGCGACCCCATGGACTGCAGCCCACCAGGCTCCTCTGTCCATGGGATTTTCTAGGCAAGAGTACCGGAGTGGCGTGCCATTGCCTTCTCTGATTAGTCTACTGATGGGTAAACAGATAAAAAACATGTGGTATATATATACAATGGAATATTATCCAACCAGAAAAAAAAAAAGGAAACCCTGCCATTTTTGCAACAATATGGTTGGACTTTAAGGGCATTATGCTAAGATATGTAAGTTACAAATACTATATAATTTCACTTATACGTAGAATCTAAAAAAAAGACAAAATTCATAAGCAGAGATTGATCTTTGCCACAAGTAGGAGGTGGGTGAAATGGGTAAAGGCAGTCAAAAGGTAAAACTTTTCAGATATATGTTCTGGGAAGGCAATGTACAGTGTGAGGTGATGGATGTTAACGAAACTCACTGTGGTAATCACTTCACAATAAACACGTACAGTCAACCCTTCGTATCTGTGGATGAGCAATCTGCAGATTCAAAGAGCTTACTGTACTATACTCTTTTACAATATATAAGGGGCTTGGAAGCATCTGGGAGGGGTCCTGGCACCAATTCCTGCAGATACTGAGGGAACAGCTACATATCAAATCATTATTTTATACACTTAAATGACTATAATGCTATATGTTAATTTTATCTCAATAAAACTGAATGACATAAATGGTAACAGCAATGCCTTCAGATATACATAGTGTATGTATACACAAATGAGACATCTTCAAAATTACTTTCTTATGGGATAAATTCAATTAAAAATAGGATGAAACCATTTCTCTATATTAAAAAATTGGACAAATTTTAACTCTTACAATTAGATTCACTTTGGTTTGCATGACTGCATAAAGTGGGAAGGAAACTGGTTTCTCCATTTTAAAAGTGAATGAACTTTGAATTATATCTTTGAACAAATCATAGCTATGATTTGTTGAAGGCTCTGAGACCAGTGATCTTTGAACTACACAATGTATAATGGGTTTAATGGAGAATTTTTAAGTTAGTATGTTAGTAGCCAGAGAAAGGCAATGTTTCTGTGGGTGGAGAAGAGGATCCATGTTAAAAAATTCAGATTATATTGTATCATATTATGTCATAGTACAGTACACATATACCATTAACTCTAATACATATTATGCTAACATACTGAATTCCTTTATTCTTAAAAAAGCTATTGAAAACTTCCTTGTACAAGAAATTGAGACAGATATTAAGATAATGAATACCTACTTGATATTATACTATAATACATTATACACATAAGATGAATTATATACTATAATATTAAAATATTGTAGTAACTATGTAATATAATGCTATGATATACTTAACTATCTTACAGTATCAAGTAGGTATCCATTATCTTAATATCTGTATCAGGCTCTTACAGGAGAGGATTTCAGTAACATTTTTTAGAATGAGAGGGAATTCAGTGTGTTAGAATAATGAGTATTCTCTTATAAACTGGAGTAAGTTCTCTCAAATTAATCATTTGTTTCTCGCCCCTTTAATCGTGTTATCTATTTCTATAGATAGCAAAACCTTATAGAAGCTGTGTCCTTGGCTGGTTTGAGATAATAAATGGGAATGAAAGAGACTACCACTAGCAAACTTTAATACATTTAACTTTTATGAAAAAATTATATTTAATGAATCTCTTTAAATCAATATTAATTTCCATTATCTACTAAGCAATGCTTGGATTAGAGAAATTCTATGAATAGAAATCATGGAGAAAAGTTTTCAAAGAATTGCTCTGAAATCATAACAGCCAAGTATGTATTATGCCAATTTCTGTAACAAATATTCTCTAAAATTTCCCAAAGATATCGCCAATAATAAAGTCTTTATGGAAATTAAAAATTTATTTAGAAAAACTTTTTATATATTGTTCAAATGAGCCAAAGTAAATTTGTACTGCAGCATTATTAAGGATTCTGAATATGACAATCATAACTACTGAGAATTTCTCAACTTAGGAATTCAAAAACTATGCCAAAAATTCAGTTAGAAACAGTACATTCTCTCACAACTACAGAAACCTAGAGTCCTAAACACAATCCAAATAGATTGGTTAATGCAATATAAAAGGCAAAACCCAACTTTAGAGATCAATCTTTTACTACAGTAGTAACTAAGATGAAATAACTGCCTCTAATAATGACTGCAATCATTAACTGGTCAAATGAGCACTATATTTTAAACACTGCTGACTATGAGAACTGTTAGATAACTCTTTAAAGGCCTTGATCTCAAATAACAGATAGCACGTGATATTTCTTGAAAGCAGTAAGTGCAAATGATGGAAAATAATATTCTATTTAGAAGGAAACAGGGGAGCAAGAATAAAAAGTGATTTCTTTGAATATGAAACTAAAGTATTTTGAGATACACTGGAACTGCAAAAGGCCAAAACCAAACTGTTAAAGTGTAATTACTAACAATAAGCTGTCAGCAACATAATTCATGTTAGTTGAGGATCATGCCTAGACTTAGAGATGGTATGTGTGTGTGCATGCTAAGTCGCTTCAGTTGTGTCCAACTCTTTGTGACTCTGGACTGCAGCCCTTCAGGCTCCTCTGTCCATGGAATTCTCTAGCCAAGAATACTGGAGTGGGTTATCATTTGCTTCTCCACGGGATTGTTCTGAACCAGGGATCAAACCCGTGTCTCTTATGTCTCCTGCATTGGCAGGCAGGTTCTTTACCAGTAGCAGCACTTGGGAAGCCTAAAGATGGTACAATTTATTATTTTAATTTGGAGACATATTGTACCTTAGGGTATACTTTAACCATAAAGATATTATTTTGGAATTTAATATACTGTCTAAAGTATATTTTAATAGTTTTTTTTTTTAATTTAAAGGTTTTACAAAGGTTATATTGGTTCACCACTCATCTCTTCTTGGCAAGGAAGAAACAAGGTGATGGTAAAAAGAAGGGGAAGATAACAGAAGTAGGAAATGAGAACAGAATGGATTCAATCTTGTAACAGGTATACGGCAAAATTAAGGTAAAGAATGATTAAACAGACATGACTATAAGTCAGTCTCCTTTGGAGCTTAACAAAAAGCAGGTAATTGACAGGGTGGAAAGTTTAGGTAACATGTGAAAATTACATAGCTCTTGAGCTAGGGTCTACTGGTGGGATCATAAAAGATGAATACACAATTTTAAACTGCACACAAAAGACTTTTCTAAGATGTGAGCAACACAATCTATTTATTTAACAGGTATTTACCATGATCTTTTTATGTACTAGGTATTATGTGAGGCACTATTAACAGGAATATACACATATCCCCATAGAAATAAAATTAAATGTAACATCACTTTACATTGTTCACATAAAGACAAAAATATGTAACCTATACTGGGAGTCATAAACCTATACCCCTACCATTCAAAATTTATCAGCTCAAAGCATATTCATGGAATTTAAAATTACCCTAAAGAATAAATATTTTAAGTATGGATATCACATTAAAGCTTATGGCTCTTTCAAGAAAAGAAAACCTACCAAGAATTTTGGCCCAAGGAATCAACAACAAAATATCCCAGCAATACTCAGTTTTTACTCAGAAAACATAAATATGTCAGATAATGATTTTCTGTGACTCCAAATAAAATCCCAAATAATGTATACTACAAAGGGTCAGTAATCCACAACTGGCATTCCTATGCAAGTAATTTAAAAAATACACAATTATATACCTCTGCTATTGCTAACCTAACAGCAGAGATCTAAAATAAAACCAAAATTAGTCCATTACTGAAAAACAGATATTAAACGTATGGTATAAATAAAGCCAAAAGATATCCACGTAGTATCCTGAAATGAATCTAAAATTTGATGAAAAGGTTCACTTTCAGTTGTATATGCATTGATATATGTGTGTGTATACACATACATGCACATGCATACACACAGACACCACACTCTTAGCAGGCAGACATACCCAGATTAGTTACTAATATCAACATATCAAATATATGCATTTGTGTTAAAGGTATACTTAGGAAAAACATTGGATTAGTACTAAAAGTTTATATTCACAGGCAATGAAATTACATGTGAAAAAACCAAGAGAAATAATACAGCAGTTACTAATTAGGAACTATATTCATTTCTTGATATTTAGTTGTAAGGATTCTTTGTTAGAACAGAGTTTAGAAAAGCAGGCTGGCATAAATAAGCTGACAGAGGGGCAGGGAGAAAAAGATGGTCCAGATCAAGGGGACAAGAGGGTACCACTTTCCATCTTTCCATCTGACTCTTCTATAATTGTATAACTATACTCTTTAGTTTATATATATAAGCCACTCTCAAACTCTCAGTGAAAATTAATAAAGACAATCTCTATCTAAAAGATAACAATTTTGGTGCTAGCCACTATACTGCAACAACCTCTTTTACATAAACAATTCTGAAAAGATGCATTCAAGTTAAATACTAAAGACTATTCATTTATTAAAGCTAAGACTTTAATTTTTATAGGTCTCACAGCCATAATTTAAAATTTGAAAGCTTCACTTAAACTAGTACAAATATTAGTGATTCAGAGGCAATCTTTTTTCATTTTTGAAAGACAAAACCAAATAACTGACAGTGAGAAGGTAAACATACGAGAAGACAAGAATAAAAACAGATTAGTCTTAACAAGTTATTTCTTTGAATAAAGAGTTCTTAGTAATAATACTATGTTTTCAATTAACGTTTTTTGGTAGAAAAGACACAACAGCATTTTACAAAGATAATAAGCAATATACCTTCTACATCTCCTAATACATCACATGTAGTTATACAACACAACATTCTGTGATGATGCAAATGTCCTCTCTGTGTTAATAACATCAGCACTTGCCACATTTGGCTACTGGGGATGTAAATTTTTAAATTTTATATAGTTTGAAGCAAATAGCCTAAAGAGGCTATTAACTATCATATTGGACAGCACAATTCTATAGAGTTTAATGTATTTATTAATAAGTAGAAATCTAGGTTCTTAATGACCTTCTTTCACAGGATGTGAACTTAAAAATCAAACAAAGAATCACTTCTGTTACCTTAAAAACTATATCCCAACCTATTTACATTGTACAGGCTATATAAGTCTAACCACATAGCATCATCAAATTTTACATAAATATACAAAAGAGTATACAAAACCCACAAAATTATATTTTCTGTACAAACTGCTACTGTATTTTCAGCACTTGACTTTTCTTTTCCTCCTAGAAACAATACTATTTATGTAACTAGAGAATTTAACTCAGAAACCATGCAAAAACCCCCCAAAAAAACCCAGAACAGAAAATAAAAACACATCCAAACAAATTAAAAACACCAGAAATGTTTAAAACTGATGATTTAACCCAATTTAAGACATAAACACCATTCCCTATTACTCTTCCATAGAAAAGACAAAAGCTCTGTATTTAAAAAAATAAAACATTCATTAACTAATCATCTTCTCCATAAAAAGATGAAATAACCTTTTACACAACTTTTTAAACTATATACACTCAAACCATTAATGAATAATTAATTTTTAATAATCTTTAATAATTAATAACTGATAATATATATTAATATATATTAAAAGACATTTAATATTCTTAAAAGAATTTGTAATATAGACTTTTGTATACGATATAGCTTTACTAAGACTTTAGAAATTAAATTCAGTCAATTTATTACCTCACTACAGAATGGATTATCTCTACAGTCAAAATAACTTTTTAAAAAGTTGTTAAATACACCTATGTTAATCATGCATTCTAATCATTCACTTGATTAGCAAGCAACTTTCACAACTGCTGAAATAATTAAACAGCAAAAGGAACTTTTCTCTGTGAACCAACAGTAAAAGTCACAACTATGGTGAGTAGTAGAGGTGGGAGAGAAAGAATTTTCAATGAGAACTTTTTGTCTATGTTACCACAAACAATTCACTGCTGTTTTATATTGTTTTCATGCAGTACTGTTTCAATTTTTCTAAATTTCCATTTTTAAATCCATAGTAAACCTAGAACTTAAAAGAAAACTCACTAGAATACAGATGACATCGAGTAAGTATTCTTACCTTTATTTGACTTTGATGGTTTATTCTTGATAGGTTTAAGGGAACTTCTTGATTTATCCTCTCTATCTTTAATAAGTTTTTGAACATCATCCAAAGACAGTTTTTGCAGGACAACTACAGGCTTAGCTCCTTTATTTAGATCTTCAACTAATCCCATTTTTTCTACTTTGTCTTTCTGCTCTCCTTTCATTTCCATTTTCTTTGTCTCCTGAGTAATATTGCCATCTTTATCCCTCTTGATTTTTGGAATGACAAAATTTTTCAACGCACCAGACCTGCCCCCCAGCAAATAACTTGGAAATTCTGCCTTATTATCAGGGTGCGTTTTATTACTGTCTACTTTACTCTTGTTACCCTCTGTCCTTCTGTCATCCTTACTATTTGGAGATTTAAAACCAGGCTTATCAGGTCTTGATTTATTAGAATCTCCTTGTTTAACACGAGGACTGTCAGGTCTTGACTTTTGTTCCCCAGAAGATGGTCTTTCCCTTGAGTCCCCTGATTCATGTCTGTGTTTTCTTTCTAGTTTATCAGGTTTTGAACCATCAGATTTAATGCCATGGTCATTTCTACTAGAGGATCTCAATGTTTCTGGTCTTCGAACCCTAGATTGATCCCCTCGATGTCGTTCAGATTCACTCCTGTCATCTGACTTTTGTTTACTGTCATGATCACGTCTTAGTGACTCAGAGATGGATCGCCCATCAGGTCTCTGCTTTAAGGCTTCAGCTCTTTCTGATTTTAACCGAGGTGAATCAGATTTAATGTCCTGTTTATGTTTAGACACTTCAGGTTTTTTCTCTATTGATGGCTTTCCAGAATCCCTCCTATTTTCATGTCTATGTTTCGGTGTTTCAGGCCGACCTTCATTTTTTTGCTTTGGAGTTTCAGGTCGGCCCTCACCTTTCTGCTTTGGAGTTTCAGGCCGTCCATCACCCTTTTGTTTGGGGGTTTCAGGACGCCCATCACTCTTTTGTTTTGGAGTTTCAGGTCGGCTTTCACCCTTTTGCTTTGGGGTTTCGGGTCTTGATTTTGTTGTTTCTGATCTGCCATTATTTTGTTTGTTGTCATTTGGTTTTGTGTCCGGCAGTCTATTTTCATTTTGTTTAGGCTCGGCTGTGCTGCTCTCATTTTGTCTGGATTCAATCATTCTGTTCTCATTCTGTTTAGGTTCTTCTGTTGGTACCTCAATTTTAGTTTCTAACTTAGTTTCACTAGATTTTGTCTCTACCAATCTGTTTTCATTTGGTTTAGACTCTGCCAATCTACTTTCATTCTGTTTCACTTCACTCTTTAAAAGCTCAGGATCAGACTTTTTTTTAGGAGTCTCAGGATGGTTTTCTGGTGTAGATTTAAGATTTCCAATAATATCTTCCTGAAGAACAGAAATAGGTGTGTCATTACATTGTTTGATTTCTTCAGGCTTTTTAATGGAGTCTGAATCCTGAGTTATAGAGGCCTGAGAGTCCACTCTTCCTGCCTGATGAAGATCAATGCTAACCATTAATGCTGGCCTTGACCCATTTCCCGTAGAACCCGTCTCCTGAGAAGCTGGTCTATTACCTCCTGTAGCACCCCCAGCCTCCTGTGGGTAAGAATCTTGTTTTCTTTTTTTCAAAGGCTTATCTGAAATTCAAAGATAAATATTCAGTATCAGTAATAGACATATATTCTTATCTTATTAAAAACCATATGGACTTTGACTATTTTAAAGTCACACTTTAAAAAAATGTGGTGAATGCAAATGTCAATATGCATATATAAAATAGTAGGCATGAATGGCATAATACTTTTAAACCAAGGTTTGAGGAAATATTCACATCTGCTGTACCTCAAGAAATTTTTGTGACTAGAGTAAAAAGATAATTTAAACTGCTAATCTAATAAAAACTACAAAGAACCCAAAAAGCCAACATACAAAACAGGGTGCTTTTGCCACATGTAAGGAAAGTATGAAAAAGAATAAAACCCAAAAGAAAACAGAAATCATGTCACTGAAAAAAAAAAAAGTATATGAGGAAAGAGAGGAAAAAAGAACGTAATAGGTATTAAGCTTTGATCCAGTATTCAAATTCTTCAAGGTGTCAACAGCACAAATGTAATTTAAAAGCTAATGCACAGTTTATAAAATATATAACATGATAGAGCTTGAGACTTTGCCTTAATGATACTTGCTGAATTGTCTGGCTATTTTAACAGTTATTTTTAATTTTTTTTAGGACCATCTTTATACTCTCTTATAGTATTCATTAATATGATAAAGTATTATTTAAGAAAAAGAGGATCAAACAGTGAAAAGTCCAAATTACCACTAAAAGCAACCCCTTAAATATGACAGAACCAAGTTCTGGGGGGGGGGAACATTTTTAATAGTAATGATGCTTTTATACATCAAAATTCCATCATTTTGTTTTCAAAACATGAAGCAGCAGCCACTTACAGTTTATAATCTAACCAAATATTACTAAAATTTATTTTAGATGTTTGCCAGTAATTTTTTTAAAGAACTAATCATTCTGCTTTTTCAGTTATTCAGAAGTCAAATCTATCACTACATTTTCTCCATTTGCAAAGTAACTACATGATGATGATAATAAATTATGTTATCATTAAACTGTTTTCCCTAGTTAAAACTAACCTGGCAGAAACTTGTATGAAGCTTTTTGTATCAGTATCTAAGGAAAAAAGCACTCAGAATACTAATTTAAAGAATTTTGTGTCTGACTGTTCTGCCATACAAAACAACTTTTATATCTTGTCAAAGGGCACACCAAATAATTACCTCAAAAACAGGATGCTTTATAACCTTATACTTATCCCTTAAACTTTTATAAGCATTTAGAAAAAAAATCTAAGCATCTAGAAATTTAAATGAGCATAATCCAAGATTTTTATATTTTCAATGAAATATGCTTTATGAAAGCATTAAAATGGTAACCTAAGAATCTAAGAATTATTGACATAGATCTCAAGCATCTGGAGACCTCTCAAGAGATGTGTGGCTCATCCTTTTACTAATATGAACAATCTGTCTTTTAGAAAAACATTAAAATATCATTAAGGCTAAATTTTAAAAGATTACAAAATACTTAAGCATTTGCACATGAGTGATGTGTTAAGTTTGGGGAAGAACTTATAATTTTTTCTACAGTGCATAAAATATTGCTAAATACAAAGTTTTAATTTTTGAACTATTGAAGGGTACTTCACCTCTTCTGTAAAAACCCAGAACAATGCCATTACTACTGCAAAGATTCTTGGATATGTTAAAAGCATGCAGACTCTGATTCACTCAATCTGATTCAGCTCCACCAAGAACTTATTCCTGTAAAGTGGCTCTGAATCCACACAGGTCACTTTTGTCTATTCACTTTCATTATTGGTCTTCACTACATGACCTTCACCTAATGAATGAAAGCCATCTCTATTAAGAATAATTTTAATATTTGCAACACCTGTAAGCTTTCTAAAGAACTGGAATTAGTAAGTTATGGTATTAAACTTTAGGTATTCCCGAAGAAAATGCATGTGAAAACATATCTTAATTTTGAGACCAACATTTGTCATCTTGATGCTGATATTTTGAAAATAAGATCTGACCCTTACAGAAACGGTAAACTCAATTATGCTTATAAGAAACAAACTATGTCACCTAAGTCTACTACAAGTGATAACTGAAAACACTTAAAGCAAAACAAGCAGAGCAACTGTACACAGAGTAGCTAATTATAAAAAAAAAAGAAAACATCCCATCCCTAAACCAAAGTACAGGCTAAGTGACTGTCCTATTCCTGTCCCAAATCCCAGTCTCTTATTTCAAATGGCAATGGGTAATAATTTACTTCTAATAAGGGTTACAGTGCAAGAATATTTTAACATCATAAAAAACATTAGTGAAGCTAGGCCATTCCTTAAACTTGCTAACATGGAAAGTGGACCTTCGGAAAAGATGAAACAGGCAAAGATGAACAAAGAAACCCCCTCTTTAACAACAGAAAGCAGGTATTTTCAGCACATGGAGATATTAATGTCTATGACAGCTCATCCCAGAAGCAAAGAAAAATAGCCCTTTAAAATTAATTTATGTAATTAAAGATGTTAAAAGGTTGAGCAAAAGATTGAGAAGAAGGTCCTTTAGGAATATTATAAAATATTAGGTTGCACAGAATTAACCTGTCGGTGTATGTAAAACTATCCAAAGAAGAGAGAACAGGCCAAAGGAACATGAATATACAGCAGCCAGAAAAGCATCTTCTGTGTGTGGAACAGCAGTGTATTAGGTTATACCACAGCCTATGTGAAATATTTCTAAGAGTATTCTGTCCCTTTTCTTGAATTCCACAATTATCAAAACAATCTTGTTTGCTGAACTTTCTAATCTTATTCATAAGGTAAAGGTTTCTGACTTCTGGTCAACTGAGGGGAATGCTTCATTCATTCATTTATAACAAACAAATATGATGGGAAACAAGCTCATAACCTAGAGCAGAGCTCTGAGCAAAACCACGTAGACCAGACAAGTAGTCTTCTTTGTTCCTACTACCAGCAATAAAAGTTATAAAAAAGTACTCAGTGCCAAGCCTCAGAATACAGTAAATACCAATTTTACAATATCTAAGATGTAGCAGTAACTAGTGATAAATTCATTCAATACTTCTTTGAAGTATTTCATCTCTCAAGGGATACCACTTTAGAAAACTTTAATTTATGACCTCAACTACAAACTTAGAGCAATATACCAAACCTTTAATCTTTTCAAAATCTCAATATAACTGTTTATATATAAAACACTATCTCATTACAAAATTCAGAAATTGAATACAAAATGACGAGATTTAAATCAAAGGTGTCAGCTAGTACCTAAATTCCAAACTTTTTCAAATAAAGTCATGGGGACATGGCTCTCAGAAGGCTAGAGATGACAGCATTAATATAAGATCAGTGAAATCTGCATAACCAATTTGAGAAAAATCATCTAAATCAAACAAAATCAGACAGTTCATCTTTTCCCTTAAATCCTTAAAGAACCAGCTGCCTCTGTAAGGTAGCTTACATTATTTCAAATTGTAAGTCAATTGTGGTCACTCAGCTTTTCAAATATCTTTGTTTTAGTCACAGCATCACAGATGACAGAGAAGATGGATAATAAAAATTTAAATATACATAACAAGTTTTAGGAAGAACAGTATTCTGTTTTTTGATTTTCTTTTATTTTCCCAAAGAAAAGTTAGCAGTCTAAAATACTTGCTAACATGCAACTAGTATTTTACTATCCTTATTTCCATTCAGTTTTTAAACGTAAAAACTATGGTTTCAACAAATAGGATATAGTAAAAGTTCAAAAAAGTAAGGAAAAAAGCTCACCATTTTCTCTGCTTTCGTTCCAACAATTAAGTCATTAAAAAAGAATCATACTCTTTTTAAAAGAATGCAATTTTTAAAAACACAAATTAAAATGTCATGCAAAAGTTCTCAAGGCAACTAATATTTCTTGGCAAAGGAATTACAACAGCACATGTTTTTTTACAAAACTGTCACAGGATTCAGGAAATGGAATAAGGTAATATTATCAAGAGTAGCTGAATAATATTGCTCTCTTCACTTGATATGCATATACTTTTATGAGAGGCTGGAGGAAAAGATACATTTTGGAACCTATAGAATTGTTTCCTAAACCCCAAACTACTAAGCAAAGAGAAAAAGGGCAAGTGACACTTTATTTCATCTTTGATGTCTATGATCTGCTAGTTAAAAAAAAAGTTTCTGAGTCAATAAAATGAAGACTTCTAGCAATTTTTTTATCTGCATCTACCTGTGATTTCTGCACTTAGCAAAGATGGTAATGTAACAATTACCAAGTACAGTTTATTCTTCCAGTAACATTAAAACAGCCGTCATGATAGGCAGGAAACAGTATGATCTTTTGCATGTTTCTCAACATAGGTACAGAATGATCTACAAGTGATCCTGTCACATGATGAGCAAGATCATATATAAAAATGACTTCAAGTCAACATCAAGAAGTTTTGTTTTATAATGACCAAAGAGAAACTAGAAGAACTATAACTAAATCTAGAATATTTAACTATAAAATTAAACCAAAGTATTCTTTGGTTTGGATGGTCAAATATGTATATGCACCTACTGTAGAGACATAAAATTTATAAATAACTAACTTTATAACTACTGATTTATTAGTCTCTCTCCAAATTTTCAAGAGATTTTAAACATAACGTTCACCAAACCAAACAACTAAGAACTTAACAGGATTTACTTTCACTATAATTTTTTATAAAGCACAAAAAGAAAGTCCATAAACTTACAGAACAGGTGTCTTGTAAATTCATCCTAATACACCAGTCAGACAAAAGGGAACACTTAACTATAATCACCAACAAAAGATCCTTAATTCTTATTGCTATTTAATACTAACTTAAAATTCTTTCTTAATTTTTTTACTTAAAAAAATTCACATTGAGATGACCAAATTATAAACCAAGAGAAAAATCTAACTGCATAACAAACATACACACAATTTTTCCTTAAAAGCACTGATTCAAAATAATCTATAGTGGTTAACCTTGATTAGGTAGAAAAAAGGTAAAGATGCAAAATTATGTTAACATAACTTGTGGAAACAATCACTTTGGAAGATGAGCACAGATAAAATCATTTGATATATAATAGGTGATAGACCTATTTGGTTTTACAGAATTACCAAACCTCAGATAGTTCTTTCAAATAAAAAATGATATTAAGAATTTCATTCTGAAGGATGAGCATTAGTAACAAAACCACAATTGAGAAACATTAAAAATCATAAAATAAGAAAAAAGACATAATATTAAAAACATGTTAGGACATTATATAATTATATATTCACCAAGGGTATGAAGTGATAGTAATGAGATTATTTTACCTTTATCTTGAACTTCTTTTGAAAAACGCTCCCTTTCAATAGCTGATTCTCTCTCTATTCGCTCAATTTCAGCCAATGCATCCAATTCCACTTCATCATATATAGGTCCCTGTTGTGATACCTGTTGCTGATTCAGTACCACAGAAGTCTGGGGCTGTTTTGTAGCAACTGAAGTGTTCTGTTGTAAAACAGGCACTTGATTTGCTGGAAGGAATGCTGTTTGTTCTTGCTGCGACAAACACTGAGCAGCATTTAGTGGGCGGTTTACATCCTGTGGAGTAATGGGTGTTTTTGAAGTCTGTCCTGGGTACTGCACATTAAAAGGAATATCATTTTCTGAAACATTGCTATTTTCCATACCAGAAAGCATATCCTCTTGCTGGTCCATGTCTGAAGACCTTACACGAGTAAGTCTTAACGTAAGTTTAGTAGAGTCCTTGGATGGAGAGCTAATGATATCATACATTGCAGCCTTCTCATTCTGGTCTTTTTCATCTTTGCCTAATTTCATTTTCTTTTGCTTCTTTTGCTTTCTTTCTGGAGAATCTAACAAGATGTCTGGTGGAACATCTCGAGGTGATGAACAAGGTAGAGACTGAGACTGCAGGATTAAAGATGGTCTTGATCCTAGAAAAACAATTCAACAGGAATGAACAGTTGTGCTAGTTTTACATTTTCAGACATGTGATACATTAAATAAGCAACAATATAGTATTGCTAGAAAAAATGTAAAGTATTTCATCTGGCTACTTATTCACAGAGTATGAAAGCCTAACGATATGTCCCCATGGTCTTTCAGCTTGTTGCCAGATGACTCAGGTCTGAATTAAAGAATGGGTTTTCATCTTCCAGATCAGTATTATCTTTATTTTTTCACCTAAAAAGTATAAGTACTTAGCTTGAAAACATCAAAAGAGTTCACTATTTCTAAAGATGCAACACAAATATTTTAAGAATGATAATCTCTATACTCTCACTTATTATCTAGAAAAACTGACATGTCTAAAGCAAAAATAAGTCTGTCAAATTACAAAAAGGTTACAAATTAATCCTAGAGACTACACTCACAGGAATACTTAATGGTATAAGAAAAAGGAAGTGGGAAAAATTACAGGGATCAGTCTTCACTTATTTAACAAATTGGTGGTAAAGTATTAACTTATACCTTTATGTGGTCGTCTCTTTTTCCCTCACTTAACACCATTTACATACTCTCTTCAGCTTGCTAATCCTCCTTTTATTAGAAAAATATGCAGGTTGAGCAAATTTCAATGCTCAATAAAACATGTTCAGCCCAGAGTCCATTAAATTAAACACTATATAAGGAAGTGCTAAAAATAAGCTAAACAAATGGGAAAATTTTTTGTTAACAAGTTTCAATGGTGAAAAATTGTATTGACATGCTTTAGAAACAAATGTATAACTGCATCTGAATAGTATATACATTACTTGTCAATTAGACTACTTGTAAAAATTTTAAAAGACCATGAGAAATAATAAAAATCAGTCAAGGTAAAAGTGCTTTATAGAATGAACTTAAACCTAGGCTTGTCTTAAATTGTTTCAGTGTTTTTACTACAAATGTTAGTTTGAAGTTACATCAAAGATAGACTGATTTCAGATGGAGCTTTTATGGAGACATTAAAAAGAAATGAAACGAACACTCTGGGACCACTTATTTTGTGCCAGAGCTTGTGCAAAGTACTTTGCACATCAATTCATTTAAATGATTTACAACAATCTTGATGAGTATTATAACTATTTTGCAGAAACTAACACGACATTTATAGAGATTAAGAAATTTTCCCAATATTAAATAGCTAGCAAACCAAAAATTTAAACCCAGATCTGTCTAATGTGTGAATTATAATACATCATATTGTCTTTTCACTTAAAATTTATCTGTCAAATTATATATTTTAGAACAAACTTTAAATTCCAACAATTAATCTAAAAATCAAACTAGGCTTACTGAAGATGCATTCAACATTCAAAACTAGTTGGAAAACAACCGCATGAGCAGAAATAGAGGCTTCTGAGGAGGAAAGTTAGTGAGCTTAACTGTTCTAGTTTTCTTCTCTTTCTATCTAAAGTTATCTATCCATCTAACCATCCATTTATTCATCTAACCACCCTCAAGAGTTACAGAGAAAATGGTCTCATTATCCAGAATAACCAGCTATTCCACTGCTACTCTCCTCCCTGGCAGTCCAAATATTTCTCACTCTGAAAATACCTGTAAGATTTGTACCTAACTTTGACACCTAACCTGCAAACGGAGTTGGAAGTTGTTCTCTTTTTCACAAACTGGGTTATTTTAATCCCTGAAAATTCATAGAATTAAAGAATTAGAATGGCTCAAAATTCTAATTATTGAATTAGAATTATTGAATTAGAATGGCTCATAAAAGTTCAGCTTTCACCTCATGAAGGATATCCCAAATCAAAGACCTGGAACATAAACTATGAGAAAGAAATTTTTACAGTGAGGCAGCCCAGTCCATGTTTTAGATGGCCACAATTAGGAATTCTCATGAATAGTTAAAATTTATTATCAGCTATACTGCAATTAATTAAAAGCGAATTCTCTAAAGTGGATATGATATTCTCCTTCAACAAAATCGGATGTTTTAAGTTTTTCTTTTTAAGTTTGGACTTTAGTTTTAAGTCTTTTTTTTAAACTAAGACTTATTTATTTTTGACCATGCTGGCTCTTTCTTGTCGCACAGGCTTTTCTGAGGTTGTGACAAGCAGGGGCTACTCTTCGGTGGTGGTGTAGACGTCTTCTGTTGCAGAGCATGGCCTCTAGGACACACAGGCCTCAGTTACACCTTGCAGACTCCATAGAGTGTGGGCTCAGTAGGTGTGGTGCTTGGGCTTAGCTGCCCCACTGTATGTGGGATCTTCCAGATGTGGGATCAAACACTGCCAATGCAGTGTCTCCTGCATTTGCAGGCAGATTCTTCCAAGACTGAGCCACTGAGGAAGCCCAGTTTTAAGTATTTTTTAAAATAGCTCAAACCTGGATTTAAACTCAGAATTTTGTGACTTTACTATGCACACAAGACCACACAAGGTTCTTTGGGAATTAGAAGATACAGAAAATGAAATTCATGTTCATAAATAAGTTATTAGAAAAAATATAAACATCTTAGAGACACTAGGAGAGAGTCCATAGAAGATCAGCCATTTAACTTAGAACTTGAAGAATTAATATGATTTTAATAAGCAGAAATAAAGTAGATGTACGAGATCAAATGAAGTAATTCACAGAGAACAGGCCAGATTTTGATAAATGACTATCTAAGAAGTGAGAGAAGATTAAGACAATTCAGGATTGAAATATCATTAAGACCAACAAAAATGGCAGAAAGAACATCAAGAAAAATTTTGAACATGAATTTGAAATATCAGCTAGATGTGAAGAGGTTTGTCTGGAATGAAAAATTACAATTTGAGAGAGAGAACTGGAACCAAAGACATTGATTTTGGAGTCCTGTTCACAAAAATAACTAATGCTACTACCAAAACTGAGTAAAACAGTCAAGGAAAAAAGTAAAATAGAAGATAAAAATATAATGATAGAAATCTTGAGAAATGAGAGAACAAAGAGCTAATGAAGGGGAAAATGACAATGAAAAAACAAGGAAAGCAGGTGGATTCACTACAGAATAAGTTTTGGAGGCCAAAGAGAGAAAGATCAATAATTTCAAATATTTAAGAAATATTAAAAGGATTATGGTTTGAAAAGACCATTGGATAATCAGTAAGAATGATACTATATATATCTGAAAACAGTAAGTACAGGTTCCTTTTTTTCCTACAATAAATGAAAAGTCATAAAGAATAATTTTTTGGTACCTGCATTAAGAAGTTTGAATTCTTTACTCAACTTGAAATCTGAAAAATTAAGGAAATTTTAGTTACAATGATACCTTTTGGAGTCCCATCACTTCCAGCAGGGGAACATACTGGCTGTGGAGACCTCAAGGGAAAAGACGCAGCATTCCTCATTGTTGAAGAATCTCCATCCTAGGAACAGAGTATAACAGTTATACCTGGAATAATGGACGAGGCTTTATAGAAATCTTAAAGAGAACCAATAAAAGACATAAATTACTGACAGGTAAAGTGTTGGTATTCAAAAGCATAATTCTTCTGCACTTTCCTGTTTTCTTCATGGTATATCTTAGAAGAATTGAAACTGTATCCAAAACAATCAACAGCCTAAGCATGGCAATGAATAAGAGAACTGGTATTACTGGTATGCTCCATTTTTGTTTACTATTTTCTACAAAAGGAGCTCTGAATATCCTACTAGGTCATAAATGTAAATAAATGTCTTGAAGGCAGAGTCCAATGTCATCTTTGTTCAACTTAAATACGTGTAACATGTGATAATACCACCAAACAAATAACAAATCTCTAGTATGTGGATTATTTCAATAACATTAACGTAACATTAAATTTCAGGGAAAAATGGTTTTTACAAGTCTTAGAGGGAAAAAGAGCTAAGTACTAATATATAAAGGCTCATAAGAAGACATCTTTTTGTGAGCAAATACTTTAAGATGAAGTGTGATTTCATTAAGGACCTAAACCTCTAGACCACAGGTTGGCAAACTTTTTCTATAAAGAGACAGATAATGCACAAGTTTTCTGGGTCATACACAGTTTGTCACATAAAGTTACTTGTTGCTGTTGTTCTCTTAAACTATGAAAATCATTCTTAGTTTGTGGATCAGACTACTGGCGAGTTTAGCAAACCCTTCTCTAGATTAAGCTCTAGGAGTACAGCTAAATTCTCAGACGTAGTATAACCCGCAAAAAAAAAGACAGATTTCCTTTATATTATAGAATTGAAATACTGGGTTATGTGACAAATATTAGAACTATTTCATTACCTTAATGTAACTAATATGATTACATACGTCACTACTTATCCTGTGCACCATGTGTAGGTAGTCGTCACTTGAGCCATGTCTAGGATTATCAGCATGATGATTAGCAGAATTGCCAGACAACGAACCAGAAACTTTATTATCATGTAGGTTTCTCAAACCACCTGCAACAATGGGACTTGATACCGATGCTGAAATTAATAAGAATTTTAAAAAAGATTTATAAAAATAAACTGGTAAAATTCTTAGAGGATAGTAACAATAATTATTCACAAGTAATACTTTAGTCTTCATAAATTACAAAGACTAATATAATAAGCTGGCTGACTATACACAGCTTGATCAAATCTTAACACTGTGCCACAAGTCATTCAGACTGATTTCTGAAAAGAAATAAGATATTAGATATGGTTGAAGCTCTCCATATACCTGCATATGCCTCTCCTTTATTTTCTTCCTCTTATTCACTAAAAGCAAGTGCTACTATTGAACTTAGAGTTCACTCTACCTATGAATATCTTTATAGCTTTGCTATAAATGAATATATTTCTAAATAACACATTATTGCTTAGCACATTATATAAATGGTATATGTATATATTCTTCTATAACACTTCAATTTCAATATTGTGTTGAAATATATCTATTTTTATATATGTCGTTTTATTTTAAATAAATAATGACATACATTACTTCTTTAGTCTGCTACATAATGTACACATTTTATCCAGACTTATGTTAGTAGTTTAGATTGCCTGAATATTTTTGTCATCATAAACAATGTTGTAATGTATTATGTATTCTTATAATGACTTATAAATGTGTCTAGAAGTGAAATTGCTGAATATTCCTGTTTTTAACCCTTGCTAAATATTAACAAATAGTTTTCCAAATTATTTATGACCACTCTACTAGTAATAGACAAGTGTTCTTGCTGCTCTATATTCTTGCCAACGATTTTCATCAATCTGAAGATGAGAAATGTCTCTGATGGTTACTTCAATTTGTGTTTCTTTCCTTAAACAATAGTGAAGCCAAGCATCTTTTCATGTGTATTACACATTCAGATTCCCTACTTAACACAAAATCATAAAAATTACTCTCTGAAATTTTCTTTCAAGAGTTTCATAGTTTTGTTTTTTCATACTTAGGTCTTTAGTTCTAGTAAAATTAGAATATCCTTTCCATGAATGCTTAGTAGAACTTGAGATGGAACTGTCTGAACATGCTTTATACCCTCCCCCAGTTATAGAAGAGACAGATTTTGAAGAACTGAGGGAGATTTTAAACAGAAATAGATATTGTCAAACTGCTCTCTAAAACGGTTCTACCAATTTATATTCCTATGAAGACTGTATGAAGTTTGAATTTCCCTGCATACTAAAACATGTTCACTAATCTGATAGTTATAATAAAATTTTATTTCAATTTAATTTTGATTAACATCTCTTTAATTGTGAACAGGTTGAACATATTAAACCTTTCTGCATCCAATTTGTTTTTCTTTTTCAGTAAATTATTTACTTCTTTAGTCAATTTACCTGTCTTTACTTGTTCTCTCGTCTTATACAGAAATTTGTGATTAATCTGTCTTTTCCCTCATTTCTAGAATACAGTCCTACTTAGAAAGGCCTTCTTGACCCTTGGTGAGTAAGTCAAAGTCGCTCAGTTGTGTCTGACTCTTTGTGACCCCATGGACTATACAGTTCGTGGAATTCTCCAGGCCAGAATACTGGAGTGAGTAGCTGTTCCCTTCTACAGGGGATCTTCCCAACCCAGGGTCGAACCCAGGTCTCCTGCATTGCAGGTGGATTCTTTACCAGCTGAGCCACAAGGGAAGCCCAAGAATACTGGAGTGGGTAGCTTATCCCTTCTACAGGGGATCTTCCCAACCCAGGGATCGAACCCAGGTCTCCTGCACTGCAGGCAGATTCTTTACAGTTGAGCTACCAGGGAAGCCCATTTCTTGACCCAACATTACCCAAAATTCACCCCCATGTTTTCTTCTTATAGTTCCATGAGTCAAAATACAAACAAACATGTAAACTGTTTATCCACCTAGAACATTTTTCCTCTAAATGATCTAAGAATCAACTAAAATTTCAAAATGCCTAGCCAACCTATCCAACATGATTTACTAAACAATCCACTATTACATACTGATGCAAGATACCATCTTAGAATGACAGAATTGGAAACAGAATCACTAATGGATGGTAGACCTTTTAGGATAAAGATTAATAGGAAATGGAGTTATGTGATCTCAAAGTATAATCTGACAGATTACTTACTAATTGCAAAGGAAAAATTATGTTCATTATAAAAGAAGTGGTTACCACCTAAATATTACTAATAACAAAGCCACTTGTGATTTTAAGTCTTCTGATGTGATGCAATATGAAGTGCACATTACTTTAGTATCCTTGCCAAAAATATAAAACTAGAAATTAATAGAGCCTTTACTGATAACTTCCAGTTGGTAGGAAACATAAGGAGTATATGAGCAAATCAAACAACACAATAGGAAACAGTGAAGTCTAGAATATGTGATACTCCACCACAAAGGTAGAACAGAATTTCTAAAAAAAAAAACCAGAAATTACTATCATGGAGAGAGGCTATGGGACCAAATAGATTTTTAAAAGAGTCAAAAGAGATGTAAAAACCAAGTGCAATGTGTGAGAAACTAGATTAGATCATATATAGGGGAAAAAGGTTATAAATGTTCTCAGTATTTTTAGGGGCAAATTATTACACTTGGTATTTATAAAGGAGAACTCTGCCTTCTTAGCAAATGTAATTAAGGACAGAGAGGCAGAATGCCTATTGGTAAAATGGTCCACTGTGTTATTCTCTAGTTTTCCACATGAAAACTTTTCAAGTTTATAAGAATTTTAAATGTTACCTTTCACAAATTCTAAGTTCCCACAGACATCTGCCTTATTTCTGGAATCTTTTTTGTTCCATTTACCTATCTGTTTCTTACTACATTAAATTTTTTTCTTTTAATTTTGCTATCTATTTGAGGCTAATCTCTGAATATTATTTTTAGTTTCTCAAGTGTCTGAACGTTTCCAAGAAATGACTAATTACTGAATAGGCCCTCAAACTATGTATATATTTTTTGATTTTGTGATTTCAACTTATTCTTTTGAAAAAGCTGGGTTTATCTCCTTATAACGTGACAACAGTATTTACAGTAAACTCATTTTTTTTCTCCTACACATATATATGTGGGTATTTCTGTAGGAAGCAAATGTGTTCTGTCAACGTTTCTCCTCTTTTTAATTATATTTAAAATGATCCTCATAACTCTGGCATGTGTGTGTGTGTGTTAGCTGCTCAGTTGTGTCCGACTCTTTGCAACCCCATGGACTTTGGCCTGTCAGGCTGCTCTGTCCATGGGATTCTCCAGCCAAGAACACTGGAGTGGGTTGCCATTTCCTTCTCCAGGTAACTTTGGCATCCCAGAGTAAAACAGTAAAATTTCACAAACATTAAGAGCCAGTATATACGCATACTTCTGTTTGTACTCACACTAAATCCTATAATTTTGGAGGTGTCTATTTCAAAGGTGTGATTGATTGCCTCCAAGTTTTTCCCTGAGTTACTATATGAAATAAGCTCAACCCAGTATTTCATTATCTAGTTTGGAAAACCAGAATCTGGATGTTTCAATAGATGACCCCAAGTTAAAACTTTATAAGATACTAACTCCATGCATAATAAAAAACTAAGAATACAAACAGGAACTAAAGACTGACTGTGACTATTAAAAATTTGTTGTTAATTATGAGGGACAAAAACATAGGTACATGTGTTATTATATTTTGTATTTTTCAAAATTTCTCCAAAAAAGTAAAAACAAATATATACTAATATTAATACATTATCTGATAGCCATGGCATATATCCCAAGGCAGTATGATCTTAAAAAGACATATTACCAACAACTAACTTCAAATAAGAACTAGTAATCTAATCCCAGAAAATTCTGCATCCAAGATTATTAATTTTCCTCTATTAGTACTGTATATACTTGATATTAAATTTTTCACACTACATATACTTAACTAATTAATATATAATTCTTCTTTGACTTAGTGCTACTATAAGAAGCCTAATTAAATAAAGCAGTTCCTAATTTTATAACTATATATACTCAGTTGTATAATATAAGGTAATCCAAAGACTGAAATTACACTTATCTTTTTACCTCCCAAATGATGAATGTTCAAGCAATAAATGTAATATGTTTTTAATTACATAAGCCATAGTTAAAAAGAAACGTTTGCTGATGAGTAAGTATACAGTTTAGTATTTGTGTTTGAAAACTTATGAAAAGAAAAAAGTAAAGAAAAAAATGAATTTGCTGGAACTATAGGCATTCTTGTAAATAAGCACCAGCTTTCTTACCTTGCTGCATCTGTGGATGTGTTGTATAACTTGAAGGATGGGAATATGGCATGTATCCTGCAGGGCTTTGTGGGGCATATGGACTAGGCACTGGGCTATTTTGTTGTGGCATAAATCTGTTCCCAGAGCTTGTCTGTGGTGGCACAAACCGGCTAAAATCCAAAATCCAAATAAACAATATCAGGAAATGAAATAAGTGATATTTCTTGTTATTTCAATAAAATAACATCTATGTACACAGAAAATTCTGAAAAATAATGTACAAAAATCATTCACAATTCAGAACCTAAGAGTTATACTAAGCAGTTTTCAAATAGAGTAATTCATTTATTTTACATGCTCCCTAAATTCTACTCGAAGAATTTTCTTATTTATCTCAAACATGCTCTATTTTAACACATTCTTTTGTTTGCATGAAATTAAGTTACTATTTATTTCAAACAGTATATTAGAGCATTTCCACATTTAACATTTTAAGGCAAATATTCATGTGCTATGTAAGGATAAGCATCTAAACTTTTTGAAAGAAAGTGAAGTCTCTCAGTCGTGTCTGACTCTTTGCGACCCCATGAACTGTAGCCCAGCAGGCTCCTCCGTCCATGGGATTCTCCAGGCAAGAATACTGGAGTGGGTTGCCATTTCCCTCTCCAGGGGATCTTCCCAACCCAGTGATCGAACCCAGGTCTCCTGCATTGTGGGCAGACGCTTTAACCTCTGAGCCACCAGGTAAATTACCTTTAGGAATTAACTTTAGGAATTTCACCATTACCTAAATGCATGTACATACTGTATAGTCTCAAACACATTCACTACAGAAAATAGCTCTTCATAAAATGATAAATACATTACCTGGAGGGGCTATGTGAGATAGTGGTTTGTTGATAATTGGAAGATGCAGGACTACTGTGCATGGAATTCTGAGAAAGTTTATACTGAGACATCATCATTCCTACATAATATACAAAAACAGTAAGTATGTTATATTCTTCTATTGGTAAAGCATTAAGTGATTTAAATCAACCATTCTCTCACAAACACTCAGAAGTTCTTTCTGTTCTTTTCTTTTTGACCAACATGTTCATTTTGAAGAGCAAAATACAGAAACTATAAATTTTAAGCACAACCAATTTTACCAAACATCCTTTTAGCATGTCAACTAATCCAGGGACAGAGATAGAGAGCTATGTACTTGCTTACTTAGTGTCCTACATTCAGCTTTAGAATTGAAAAGAACTTTCAGAAGCCACTTCATCTAATCCAGGGATTCCCTTGTCTCCAGGATGTGAAGCTGTACCTCCTGTCAGATCAGTGGCAGCATTAAAGTGCACAATAAATGTAACGTACTTGAATCATCCTAAAACCATTTCCCATCCCTTGTCCATGGAGTAATTGTCTTCCAGGAAATAGGTCCCTGCTGTCAAAATGGTTGGGGACCTCTGACCTAATCCTTTAATAAATACTACACACTTCTGTCTACAATAGGCTTTTGGATGGTATTTCCTATTATGCACAATATTTTATTACATTCATCTCCCCTCCTTAGGAACTTAATTTTTAACAACTCTATGTATTTTGTTGTGATTAGGACCTAACTTTTAAGAAGTACTTTTCTTAAAGGTCCAAGGTTTGAGGTACTGAAATTACCATCTCAGTCTTTTAATGAACATCAGAATGTTCCTACTCTTTCTTTTACAGTAATTCTTGCCATAAAATAGGGATTAAATGAATATTTGTTTAATGAATGAAAGTGTGAGAACAGCTTTCAGATTCTCACATTTCCTTTCACACTGTTCTTTCACCTGTTGCTTTCAACTCTTTCCATTCTGTTATATAGGAGATGCAGAAAAATTCAGCTATTTAGACACTCTAAAATCAAAAATAAAAATCTATAATTAACACTGACCTTTCTTATAATACATATAGCTACTCTTTTTGGGAAATTCAAGCATCACATTATTTCCCAAAAGTTCATTTTCTGCTGCTGATATGAAAAGTGCCTTTTACATTCAAACAAAAGTTACATGTTTATTTGCCAGGAGCTACAAAAAGGATTCTAGCTCTACGACAACAGCTGAATGACATGAGGGCGCAAAATCACCTCAAAGTCTAACACTAATAGTATGTTTTCTTTTATAGGTAGTCTAAATTTCAGTTTATGAATTTTCTCTTCCAACCTAAATTCAGTACTAAGTCATATATGCCATGGTTTAATAATTTAATTACTATAACTACTGTTTCTGATTTTGATTTTTTTGAGAGAAGGGGACAAAACTCTTTAAGACGAGAGTTAAAAAGTATTTTCCTCTGAATTAACTATCATTACTATGACAAGCTGGAATCACTAGTTTAGAGGCATTGGCTTTATAAATAAAAAGGTCAAATGAAATCCTAATAGTTCTTTCTGATTCTCTCAAAGATCCAAAGAACTGTGCTGTTAAGTTGCTAAGTCATGTCTGACTCTGTCATCCCATGGACTGCAGCATGCCAGTCTTCCCTGTCCTTCACTATCTCCTGGAGTTTACTCAAACTCATGTCCATTCAGTTGGTGAACCCTTTTTTCTTTTTTCTGAGCAGTAGGTCTCAACAGTGGGCTTAAAGTATTCAATAAACCATGTTATAAACAAATATGCTTATTATCCTGGTTTCTTGTTCCATTTATACAGCACAGGCAGAGTTGATTTAGCATAACTCTTAAGGGCCCTAGAATTTTCAGAATGGTCAACGAGCACTGGTTTCAACCTAAATTCACCACCTGTATTAGCTCCTTTGAAGCTTTGAAGCCAGGCATTGACTTTTTCTCTCTAGCTATGAAAGTACTAGCTGGCATCTTCTTCCAATAGAAAACTGTTTCATCTATACTGAAAATCTTTTGTTTAGCATAGCCACTTTCATTAATTATTTTAGCTAGATCTGGATAACTTGCTGCAGTTTCTACATCAGTACTTGTAGCTTCACCTTGCACTGTAAAGTTAATGGAGATAGCTTCTTTCCTGAAACCTCATAAACCAATCTCTGCTAGCTTCAAACTTTTCTTCTGCAGCTTCCTCAACTCTCTTAGCCTTGAGAGAACCAAAGAGAGTTAGGGCCTTGCTCTGGATTAGGCTTTGGCTTAAGGGAGTATTCTGACTGGCTTGATCTTCCACCCTGACCGCTAAAACTTTCTCCATATCAGCAATGAAGGTTATTTTAGTTTCTTAACATTCAAGTGTTTATTGGGGTAGCACTTCCCACTCCCTTCAAGAATTTTTCCTTTGTTTTTGATAACTTGGCTGTAAGGGACAAGAGGCCTAGCTTTTGGCCTATCTTGGCTTTCGACATGTCTTCCTCACTAAGCTTAAGCATTTCTGGCTTTTGATTAGAGAAAAAGATATGCGGCTCTTCTTTTCACTTGAATACTTAAGAGGTCACTGTGGAGTTATTAATGGACTCATTTCAATACGTTCTGTCTCAGAAAACAGCAAGGCTCAAGGAAAGTGGAACTGCCAGTTCTGCCAGAACATACATTTATCCATTAGTTCACTGACTTACATGGGTGTGGTTCCTGGTGCCCTCAAATATAATAGTAACTTCAAACATCACCATAACAAACACAGTGATAATGTTTTTAAATATTGTAACAATTAGCAGAATGTGACAGAGACACAAAATAAGCAAATGCTGTTTGAAAAATGGTACTGACAGACTTGCTCAATGCACAGCTGCCATAAACATTCAATTTGTTAAACAGGCACTATCTGAGAAGTGCAGTAAAGCAAAGTGCAATAAAATAAGATATGCCTATAGTCTTCCTTCCAATCAATGATCTCTCCATATTTTCTTTCATTCCAACATTCTTCCAGAGTATGTTTAATTCTAGCTTTCCTTTCACCACTTCTATCTGTGACCTACTACTGCCATCCAAGACTGATGAAGATACAGTCTTGTCCTGCATACCTGACTTCAATTTCCTAGAAGGAAATTCCCTAGATTCACTTTGGGAAATGGATAGCAACTATGCAATTGCTTTAAAAACACAATTCACACAGAAGGACACACCATCAACATAGTAATACTATTTAAAAACAAAACTAAGAAATGGAATGATGAGCTTCACCAAGGTACTGTCAGCAAATGTGGCAATATTCTTGCACACAAATAATCAATTAAATAAACTGGATCTTCCTGGGTTGTCTAACTATTCCTTTCTGCTGTTTTAGTCTTGAGAGGGAAGCAAGCACTTGAGCTTACTAGATTCAGTAAGCTTCAGACCAGAACAAAGCTCCTAACTTAAGGATTCTCCTTGACTACAGAAAAATCATATGCGCTAGATGTAGTATTTTTATGGTTTTTCTAATGCTTATTATAAATAGAGTTTTCCTTAATAGTAATATTTTAGTTACAAACCTTTTTCTATTTCTAAAGTGTTAAACCAATTACTATATAACCATGACTATAATCACCCATCAGTACTAAAACTAATACTTGGTATATTTATTTATACACATACTCCATTTTCAGAAGCTCTGCAGATATTTTTATTATTTGATTAATGAAAGACTTCTTTCATATCTATTCTAGGTTTCTAAAATAAAAAGCTCTTTCATTGACTAAATTAATACATTTTGAAATATCCAGCAAACTGCATATTAAGTTTTGCCTAATTGAATAAACTGCAAGAATGTTACTATCTATTTAGTTTCCTTTTTGTTCTTGGTTTGATTCAAGGTATCAAAGAGTATTCACAGATGACAGGCTAGTTTGTTAAAGGAGACAGCTGAATTTACATGTGAAGCAAGTTCTGATACAAGACACATTAAAAATATATATACTATGAAATTCAATTATTAAAAAACTCACCACTTTGTACATATCTGTTCTGCATACTTTTCTCCCTGAAAACGTTAGGACTCCTCGCCAGGACGGCCTGCAACAAGACTGGTATGTCGCCTTCTGGATCATCACTGCCAAGGTTATCTTTCAACTCTCTGGCATTGAAAAAATAAATATAAAACATTTAAAAAGTGATGGTCATTAAGAATTCTTTAACTTCTATTACTTAAATTGTAGACTTCTTTCCTTTCCCCACTTTATTTTAAACAGAAAACATTATTTTATGGATTCTAAGTTTATGTAAGAATGTTTATATTAGCATAAAAGTATAAAATAAGGGTCTATTCTATTCAAAATAGTGGAAAGGTAGAGGTGATAATTATGCACAGAAGTTGATATCCGGGCTTGGAATATATTTTCTCCCTTATATCTGAATATAAGTGACTTTGTCTTTTTGAGAATGTTCTCTGAATGAAATAATGTTGCCATGTTGATTAAGACAAGACCCAAGGTTATGTAATTGCCCCCTCTTTATTCTCATCTCAAATAAAGCCACTGGAGAGAAAAAAATCCCAAGTAAGTGGTTAAGAATAGCTGCAGTTAGTAAGTAGCAAGTTAAGTTCACAAATGCTAAGAAATAAAAATTAGGCAGTATTTTAAATTTTACACGTCACTGTTGCACTCATTAAATCTAATTAGAAAGATTCGTAAAGATGGTGTCCAATGATAAAATTAAATACATTTCTGGGGGCAATCAAAGGAGCTCACCATATAATTAATCATAATTGTATATGTGCTTCTCCTTTTATCTCTTTAAATATGTGGTGAAAATCTTTCAATTAAGGATGTTCAGGTAGGGCCTTCCCTCGTGGTCCAATAGTTAAGACTCTGCCATCCAATGTAGCGGACGCAGGTTTGATCCCTGGTAGAGAAACTGTATCCCACATGCCATACGGCAACCAAGCCCTTGAGCCACAACTACTAAGTCCGCACACTGCAACTTCAGAAGCCCCCACACGCCACAACTAGAGAAAGCCGTGCACTGCAATGAGGAGCCCACAAGCCGCAATACAGTCCCAACAGAGCCAAAAAGAAGAGAATGCACAGGTATGAGAAGCAGTAAAACACTTAGACACTGTTGAATTTCTGTAAAGATATACTTCCTTCTGAATTTAAACAATCATTTCTCAGTTTCCCATCAGTAAATTCACATTTATTATTTCTGCTAAATTCTTCAGCTTAAAAAATGGCCCCACAGTATGAGCTACATACAGGTAATGGCAGAGATCTGTCCATTATAATGTGTTTTATACTCATTCCCCTAAATAATGAATCTTTAAGTTAAAAAAATTAAAAGAATGGAAGGGCACAAGAGTACCACTGTGCAGTGGGTTATGAACTTTTTATACATTGTTGTGTTGAGTATACATACATACTGTTTTGGTAGTAAAAAGTGAATTTTAAAAAGTATACTTGTGGAAAAAGTCTGTAAATAAGCTACGTATTTTAGTTCATATTATTTTAAAGTCTATTGTGTGAAAACACACATCTATGTTCACACTGTACAACAAATCCTGGAGAAAAATTAGTTCCAAATTCTGTAGCAACCTTCCTTGAAATTAATCTCTGAGTTCTTGCTATATTTTACATGAAAAGCATATAAGCCTATTCCAAACAGAACCATCACTAAAGTCCCTAGTGCCCGGAAATTCTAACTATTCCAGCAATTTCAGGAAAAGGAGCTAAATTAATGAACAACTTGAGACCTCTGTACAGATCCATCTTGATGAATCCCAAGATTATTACAAGAATCAAAAAAAATATTCATAGAATTACATGCATCAGAACTACCGTCTCAAAATAACTATGGTCTATTTAAATCTCATTAATATCACAATAAGGTTATATTTTAAAGAGGATATTCCAATAATTTAAAATAAATTATGTATTAAAATTTTTTAGAAATAAAAGTTAAACCAGGAATACTGATTCTTTTACTAAGACCAAAACATTTCATCTTACTTTAGAATATACTTACATGTGATCTGTTGATACCTGGTTGAGGCTGTGGACAAGCTGTGAAACCAAATTATCATCCCTACAGGCCAAAAGGCAGTTCACTTCTTCTGCTATTCGTGCATTAAAGAGAAGGCTCTTTGTAGTTGTAGCAGGTAAAGGGGATGGAAGAGGCAGCTGGTTCAGGACTATTTGGAATAAAATCAGATTATGAGAAATTAATTGAGTGACAGTATGAAACCTCTTTCATGCTTAAATATATATGGGATTAAATAAATTGTAAAATATCAGTATGAATTAAAAGGCATTCTGTCTCTCCCCAAACAAACCCCAAACTACTCTACAAAACTCCCCAAACGTCCCTTTGACCACAATAGATTATACTAAGAGTAAAACTCTGTGCTAACTTTTCATGTCTTAATATCTTTATTACTTTAATAAACAGCCAAAAAAGGATTTAAAAAAAATAAGTAATTTCTAAAAATTGAGTGTATTAATTAATCTAATTTACTTCTATTGTAAAGATTTATCATAACCAAATAAATAAACCAAGTTACAATATCTGACTCTTCACCAGATAGACAACTAATGTGTGTTTTTAAAAGCTTGGGCAAATACAAAAATAGCTCACTTTAGTAGGAGAACAACATCCATAGAATAGGATTCTAAAGAAAGAAAAATATCTAAGGAATTTTGCTTTAAGTTGTAAATTCCTAAATAATCTCTTCATTCTATTCTGACAGCAAAAAAAAAAAGGACATCGATGTTCACAGTTGTTTAAATTCAGTTACTTAATGTCTCTTCACATAAAAGGAATTAGTTCATTTGTTTAAAATAAAAGTTAAAAAGTTAACAATAGTGTCTTTGTTTTTGGTTTAATTTTTAATCACCTATATAGTATTAACTCTCATGCCACTCAGTCACTATGGGTAATAATAGGTTTTTGTTCATAAAAACATTGGAAACAAATCATTACTTAATAAGTAGAATTTATTGGGCAGAAAAATTTTAATGAGGTACAGCTGAGATAATGCACAGAACTCAACCCCACCCCAACAAAAAAAAAAAGAAATTTCTGGTTGTTTGACTCTGCACTCCTACAACATATCATATGAATTTATGCCTTACTTGAACAAAGTGATAACCAAAACTAAAGACTATTTCAAAAGCTTTCTTACCTATTAAATCCACACCAACTACTTTCTTGTTATGTCAGATTTTATAAACTAGCCCTGCTTCAAAGCTGTAGGCTGTTATCTATTTTACACCCACTTAAACTAGCTGGAAATTAACAACAGAAAAAAATAGTAATTGGGGGAACATAGATGAAAACATTTCTTGAAGTTATTTTCCTATAGCTGCTTTTATGAAACCTTACATCTTACAAAATGCTTGTTTTACAAAGAAAGGATGTCATCTATTCACCATCAACCCTTCCTTCTCATATGTCTTCTCCCCTTTATTTATTCAGGTAGGATAAGGACTAACATTGTGAGCAGTTTTTACACAGGGACTAAGTTAAAATTGCCTACCAAAGGAATGAGTCCCTAAAATATTGCACTACACTAATTAAACCTGCCAACAAAGGTCTAGTCAAAGCTATTGTTTTTCCAGTAGTCCCATATAGATGTGAGAGTTGGACCATAAGGAAAGCTGACTGCTGAAGAATTGATGTTTTTGAACTGTGGTGTTGGAGAAGACTCTTGAGAGTCCCTTGGACAGCAGGGAGATCAAACCAATCAGTCCTAAAGAAATCAGTCCTGAATGTTCCTTGGAAGGACTGATGCAAAAGCTGAAGCTCCAACACTTTGGCCACCTGATGCGAAGATCTGACTCATTGGAAAAGACCCTGATGCTGGGAAAGACTGAAAGCAAGAGGAGAAGGGGACGACAGAGGATGAGATGGCTAGATGGTATCACCGACTCGATGGACATGAGTTTGAGCATGCTCTGGGAGTTGGTGATGGACAGGGAAGCCTGGTGTGCTGCAGTCCATGGGGTCGCAAAGAGTTAGACATGACTGAGCGACTGAACTGAACTAAACCTCAAGTGAATGACAATGTTCTTAAGAAACTTAAGTGTTCAGGGTAAAATAGGCTCCTGACATCTGTGACAAACTCCAAAAGATTACCAAACGTGGCATCCAAAATAAATATCACTAAGAAATTAGATTAAGTGGGGCTATCAAATTTTCTTGTTTGAAGGGCAGTTTCAGTTACCATTTCCCTAAATGCTTTTTTAAGTGTGTAATAATTTCTATATGCAAACCATGTTTCTTCAGTTTCGATTTTTAATGATTGTTTCATCTTCTCTGATCCTTACTTTTACATTTATCCCTTTCATGTAAGACCTTTAAACAAAAACATACTACCATTTCTTAATGGGTCCTTAGGATGAAAGAGAAATTAAGGTCTTATTATTAGTTCACTAATTTTGTTACTTTCACACTTATGCCAGTAAACCAAAGAAAATAATAATGTGTCATTCAAAATCTAAAATCTTTACACACTTTGTGTTATTTATGACACCACCAACAATTATTGTCATAGTCTCTTTAAAAATCAATGTCAGAGTAGAATGTTAACCAAACTTACGGTCTGTAAGACTAGCAATCCCCGCAAGAGTAGTGATGGGGACATGGGGCATATCCCCATTCATCCTGAAGTTCTGGAATGGTGTTGCCTATGAAAGTACTTAGTTCAGGTGCCAGCTGTCATTACTTCCCATTTCCCAAACACTGCAACAAAAAACAGATAATTATTTGTAACAATGTCAAATATATTACTACTAGGGAAATGCTTAAAAAATAAAATGTTCTGCTTTTTGCATGCTCAAGCTATACGTAACAGTAACAGCCATCATGCATGTATTATTTACTGTATGTTCACACTGCAAAATGCTTTGTATGCAACAACACATTTAGTCCTCACAACAATGAAGTAAGGTAGGTACTCTTTTTTTTCCTGCATTTTACTGACGAGAAAATTAATTTACAAGGAATTTCAAGTAATGTGTGGAGCAAAGGTCAGAACCTAAACAATGTGGCTGTATTACTGGACAGGGACACTTAATTTTGACAAACAGTATTTTCTTTTCCACATCATATATGCATAAAAATTTATCTTCAACTTGCCTTCCTGGTAAATAATGTGACCATTATTAAAAGATGAGTCTTCAAACAATAAAGGCTGGAGAGGGTGTGGAGAAAAGAGAACCCTCTTGCACTGTTGGTGGGAATGTAAATTGATACAGCCACTATAAAAGACAGTAAGGAGATTCCTTAAAAAACTAGGAATAAAACCACCAGATGACCCAGCAATCCCATTCCTAGGCATATACCCTGAGGAAACCAAAACTGAAAAAGACACATGTACCCCAATGTTAACTGCAGCACTATTTACAATAGCTAGAACATGAAAGCAATCTGGATGTCCATTGACAAATGAATGGATAAAGCTGTGGTACATATACACAATGGAATATTAGTCATAAAAAGGAACACATTTGAGTCAGTTCTAATAAGGTGGATGCACCAAGAGCCTATCATTCAGAGTGAAGTCAGAAAGAGAAAAGTATTGCATAATAATGCATATATATAGAATCTAATAAGATGGTATCGATGAATTTACTTGCAGGGCAGCAGTGGAGAAACAGACATAGAGAACAGACTTATGGACATGGTGAGAGGGGAGGAGAGGGTGAGATGTCTGGACAGAGTAACATGGAAACTTACATTACCATATGCAAAATAGATAGCCAATGGGAATTTGCTGTATGTCTCATGGAACTTAAACAGGGGCTCTGAATCAACCTAGAAGGGTGAGATGGGGAGGGAGGTACAAGAGGGAGGGGACATAGGTACACCTATGGCTGATTCCATGTTGATGTTTGACAGAAAACAACAAAATTCTGTAAAGCAATTATCCTTGAATTAAAAAATAAATTTTGAAAAAGATGTGTCTTCACTAAATAGCTTCATAAACAGCAAACAGAGTCTGCTCTACATCAATTATCTAAGACATAGTGCTGAAATAGAAAGCTGAATTGTAATTTTTAAACAGTTTAAATACTTCTCTTTTTTTTTTAAGAGAAGCTAGTCAGTAACTTTCAGGAGAACCTCTGAGTTTTTTCGTTTATAATCTTCAGAACAGTGTAATGATGTAACATTAATAATTCCCCTTATTCATACATCTTAATTCAACTTTAAAAAGTTTTTTCTTAAAAATAGTGAAAGTATATAAGTAGGTAAAAGTAAGAATTTTCTTTTTCCTCACTTTGATTATAAATATACTGACAAAAGTTCCTAAAACACATATGTACGTTTTAACAGTAATAAAGTAAGCATCCATGAAACCACTCTAACGCTCTGCTGCTGCTGCTAAGTTGCTTCAGTCATGTCCGACTCTGTGCGACCCCATAGACTGCAGCCCACCAGGCTCCTCCGTCCCTGGGATTCTCCAGGCCAAGAGTACTGGAGTGGGTTGCCATTTCCTTCTCCAATGCATGAAAGTGAAAAGTGAAAGCGAAGTTGCTCAGTCATGTCTGACTCTTAGCGACCCCATGGACTGCAGCCCACCAGGCTCCTCTGTCCATGGAACTCCCCAGGCAAGAATACTGGAGTGGGCTGCCACTTCCTTCTCCAGGGGACTTTCTTGACTCAGGGATTGAACCCATGTCTGTTACGGCAGGGGGATTCTGTACTTTCTTTACCGTCTGAACCAACCGGGGGAAAGCCAGGGACGCTCCTGAACTCAGGTGTTTCTAATCTTATCTCACATTATCAACCATTATATGAAGGACATCAAACTGGGAGGTATCTACAATGCTATGACAGAAAAGACAAACCAGTAAAAAAGGTAAATGAAATGTTCCTCAGAGAAGCAAAACATTTAAGGTCTCACAGCTTGTAAACTGACCTACAAAAGTTTGGATTTCTAGTTCAATGTTCTTTATGCTATGCTGTCTTACAGGATTGTATTATTTTGAATAAACCAACATTTTATGTGTGTGGACTATTTAGCTAATTAGCACTTTTCCTTCCTTGGTAATACTAATTTCTCCTTTTCTTTAGTGAGGAAGGTGGGAGGGAGGGCTTAAAACTATTATATTTTTATTGTCTCAGTTTATATTACATTTAATAGAATACGCTGCCTCAAATTCTTTTGGGAAATAGGTAGAATATAAATCCTAAGCAGCTAGGTAAGTAAATACCTAAATCTATGTTGTACTATATATAGTACAATATAACTTAAGATTGATTCCTTTATCACAAGATGATTTCCTATACAATGGGATCAGAAATGCAAAAATCAAACAATGGTCATTTTATTTCCTCTAAATGAGGCTGAGGTCTTAAGGAACTATAACATTTAGATGTAGGTCTCAACTTTAGACCATAATACACTTGATAATATATAATCAATTGAATCTAAAATGTAAGAGAAAAATGTTTTAATGTTAAATCATTGAACAGTCCACAAGAGGGCACACTTTGAACTACTACAAAATTTTTAAATTCACATTTTTTTTCCCCACTAGTCCAAAGACTGGCCAGATTCTTCTGAAATAATCATTCACCACCACTAGAAAGCAACAGATTCTGAAGTTTGTAAAAATTTTTTTAACACATATAAGCAATTTTTGGGTGCATATAAAATATAAGAAAAGCCTGAATACATGAAGACCTCTACAGTAATATTAAGTGATAAAAGCAAGTAATAGGTTTATCATTCATCTTCATCCTATTAGTTATTTGCGATTTGTCTGCCCTTAGAATCTTTTCAAAAAACTCTGGTTACTCTGATTTTTTTGTTTTTTTCTTTTTAAACTTTACAAATTGTATTAGTTTTGCCAAATATCAAAATGAATCCTCCACAGGTATACATGTGTTCCCCATCCTGAACCCTCCTCCCTCCTCCCTCCCCATACCATTCCTCTGGGTCGTCCCAGTGCACTAACCCCAAGCATCCAGTATGGTGCATCGAACCTGGACTGGCAACTTGTTTCATACATGATATTATACATGTTTCAATGCCATTCTCCCAAATCTTCCCACCCTCTCCCTCTGCAACAGAGTCCATAAGACTGTTCTATACATCAGTGTCTCTTTTGCTGTCTCGTACACAGGGTTATTGTTAGCATCTTTTGATGCCACAGTAAGTTTAATAAATATCTATCATCTCATACAGATACAAAGACATTTTCTTGTGATAAAAACTCTTAAGACCTACTTGCTTAACAACTTTCATATATAACATACAGCAGTGTTTAATTATGTTTATCATGTTACACATGACATCTTTAGTACTTAATCTTGTAACTGGAAGTTTGTATCTTTTGACTCCCTTCAATTTCCTAACCCCCTCCCCCCCAGCGCAATCCCAGCCTCTCTCTGATAACCACAAATCTGATCTTCTTCTCTGAGTTTGCTTGTTTTTGAAGCATAACTGATCTACAACACTGTTGGTTCCTAGCATACAACATAATGATTTGGTATTTCTATACATTTCAAAATGATCAACGTAGGAAGTCTAGTTACCATCTGTCACCATACAAAGATATTACATTATTATCTACTCTATTCCCCACACTGTACATTTCATCCCTGTGCTTCATCTATTTGGTAACTGGAAGTTTGTACCTCTTAATCTTTCTCACCTATTGCACTAATCCCCCCACCCATCTCCCCTCTGGCAACTACCTGTTTGTTCTCTGCATCTATAACTGTTTCTGCTTTCTTATGTTTGTTTACATGTTTTGCTTTTAGATTCCACATATAAGTGAAATCATATGGTATCTGTTTTTACCTGACTTACTTCATTTAGAATAATACCCTCTAGGTCCATATGCATTGTTGCAAATGACAAGATTTCATCTACTTGCATGTTATCACCCATAAAAAAGAATATGTGTATATACATATATGTGAACAGGTACATATCTAGACTACATCATTTTTATCCATTCACCTATCAATGGGCACTCAGGTTCCTTTCATATCCTGGTTATTGTAAATAATGTGATGAACACACAGTATATGTATCTTTTCAAATTAGTGTTTTTGCTTTCTTCAGAGAATACCCAGAAGTGGAATTGTTTTGTATGGCACTTCTGTTTTTAATTTTTTGTGGAACCTCTATACTGTTTTCCACAGTGGCTGCACATTTACATTCCCACAAACAGTTCGTGAGAGTTCTTTTATTTGTTGACTTTTTGATAATAGTCATTTTGAAAGGTGTGAGGTGATATCTCACTGTGATTTTGAATTGCATTTCTCTGATGATTAGTGATGCTGAGTATCTTTTCATGTGCCTGTTAATTATCTTTAAGTCTTCTTTGGGAAAATACCTATCCAGGTCCTCTGTCTGGCTATTTTGATCCTAATATGACAAGTCCCTAGAAACAATGAATTCTTTAAGACAACTCAGTAGGAGAACAAATATGTTTCAGGTACTTTAGGAAATTATTCCACAGCTTAAGATCATTACTTAAAGTACTGAAAACAATAACTGAGAAAGAGTACATGCACGCTTGTGCTTAGTCGCTTCAGTTGTGTCCGACCCTCTCCGACCCTATGGACCATGGTTTGCCAGGCTCCTCTGTCCGTGAGATTCTCCAGGCAAGAATACTGGAGTGAGTTGCCATTTCCTTCTCCAAAGAGTACATAAAGATGTACAAAAAAAAAATCATGATTGCTCATGTATAATGCACATTAATAATGTCTCTTCTGTGCTAACCCATTCAAAGGTCATTTCCAACAACCTTCTTCTCTCTCCTGTGTCAATTTTCCCTCTTATTGGATCATTCCAATGAGCATATAAACATCTATATGCTGATAACTGCTGCTGCTGCTGCTAAGTCGCTTCAGTCGTGTCCGACTCTCTGCGACCCCATAGACAGCAACCCACCAGGCTCCGCCGTCCCTGGGATTCTCCAGGCAAGAACACTGGAGTGGGCTGCCATTCCCTTCTCCATGATAACTGCTACTATTCCCCAAAAACCCAAATTAAAAAAAACCCTTGTCTCCTATATCCTCCATCAAACTGCTTCATTTTCTGCTTCCTTTCACAGCAAAATACTTCAGTTTTCCATATTCACCTCTAATTCTTCTACTTTCTCTTGAGACCACCCTGGGTTTTTATTCTCATCATTCCACTGAAAGTCTTACCATGGTTAGTAATGGCATGAATCTACATTGTTAAGTGCAATGGACAAAACTCCTATTCAATTATTTGACCCAGCATTCAACAGAGCTGATTAATCTTCTGTTTGCACAATTCTGTTTTCCAGAACAACATATTCTTTTGGTTTTTCCTCACAGGACAGGCCACTCCTGAATCCTATATTGGTTCCTTCTCATCTTCCTGTTCTACCTATGCTGTTAATCTCATCTGATCTCAAGATTTTAAAATAGCACCTGTATGCTGATAACTCTAAAATTTGTATCTCCTACTGTGACTTCTCCCCACATACAATACACTCAATCCAACTACCTACTCAGTATCTCTGCTTTGAAAAAGCTGGCTTGAAACTCAACCTTAAAAAAACTAAGATCATGGCATTGGGTCCCATCACTTCATAGCAATAGATGGGAGGAAAGTGGAAACAGTGACAGATTTTATTTTCCTGGGCTCCAAAATCACTACAGACAGTGACTGCAGCCATGAAATTAAATGATGCGTGCTCCTTAGAAGAAAGCCATGACAAACAGTGTATTAAAAGCCAGAGACATCACTTTGCTGAAAAAGGTCCATATAGTCAAATACATGATTTTTTCCATAGTCATGTATGGACGTGAGAGTAAGACCATAAAGAAAGAAGGCTGAGCACCAAAGAATTGTTGCCTTCAAACGGTGGTGTTGGAGAAAACTCTAGAGTCCCCTGGACTGCAAGATCAAACCAGTCAATACTAAAGGAAATCAACCCTGACTATAAATAAGAAGGACTGATGCTGAAGCTCCAATACTTTGGCCACCTGATGCAAAGAGCCGACTCACTGGAAAAGACTCTGATGTGGGGAAAACTGAAGGCAAAACGAGAAGGACAGGATGAGATGGCTGGATGGCATCACCAACTCAATGGACACGACTTTGAGCAAATTCCAGGAGATAGTGAAGGATACAAGAGTTTGGTGTGCTACAGTCCATGGGGCTGCAAACAGTTGGACTTGAGCGACTGAAGAACGACAAGTGCAGGTCTACAGTAGAGGCTGGCAATCTTATTACTGACTTCTGAGAGCATCAATTATATACTTTAGATAAATGTTCTTTATTAGATACTATCTGCAAATATTGTATCCTTCTCGTTTGCCTTTTCATTCTCTTAACAATATCTTTTGAACTTTTTATGAAGTCCAACTTAGCAGTATGTTTTTTTATGATGGTGGTGGTGGGATGCGACTACAAAGAGACATGCAGAAAGTTTTTGATGTGAAAATGTTCTGTATCATGGAGGGATGTTGGTTATATGAGTATACCCAAGATTTCTATTTTTCAATATATATATTACCAAATTCCAAAATACTACAGAAGTAATAATACTGCTACTAATAATTTAGCAGTGGTTACAGAATGGAAGGAGGTATAGATGAAATTAAAAGGACAGCATGTTGATTACTGTTGAAGCTGAGTGATGGACATTAGGCATTCATTATACTCTTCTGTTTACCTTTCAGGTCCTTAAAGTCTTCCATAATAAACAGCCTGTTTCATATGTACCTTGCTTTTTCTTTTTTAAAATTTCTTTGGAGTAATTTAAAATGTGTTAACTTCCACATTTTAATTAAGGGAAATTTTTTGTTGGGTACAAAATATCATCTCATACTTAGGATTAAGTAAAGCCTTTCATTTAACAGACCTATTACTGCGAAACCATGTGATATGAAGTGAATGTTTCTATCTCCCCCACAACTCCATTTGTATATGGAACCCTATTCCCAGTATGATGGTATCAATATTTGAAAGTGGGGCTCATGAGAGGTGATTAGGTCACGAGGGTGAAATTCTCACCAATAGGATTAATGCCCCTAGGAAAGAGACTTCAAAGAGCTCCTCTGATCCTTCCACCATGTGAAGACACAGCAAGAATATGGCCATCTATGAACCAGAAAGTGGGTTCTCACAAGATACTGAATCTGCCAGCACCTTTATTTTGGACTTCCCAGCCTCCAGAACTGTAAGAAATAAATTTCTGCTGTTTATAAGCCAGTCTACGGCTTGTAACAGTCTACGGCTGCTGTTGTTGTTTAAGTTGCTAAATCATCTCCGACTCTTTGTGACCCCATGGACTGCAGCATGCCAGGCTTCCCTGTCCTTCACTATCTCATGGAGTTTGCTCAAGTTCATGTCCACCAAGTCGGTGATGCTATTCTTTTATAAGAGACTGAATGGTAAGACATCATGTTTCCCTCAGGCTTTATTTCTGTAATTGGTATTAAAAAAATAAAAGAATTTAAGATATAATAATTAAATAGTATAATTTATGAATGTGAAAGAACTATATTGGGATAATTTTCAGGAAAAATAACCTTGTAAAAAGTCAATTAAGACTAGTAACTAACAACTCCTTACTAAGGAGCTAAACATCAAAATTATTTTAAATAGTCTTTTTCATAGGAAAAGAAATAATAAAAACAGAGAAAAGCAATTTCTTACCCACATTATCTATAGTGCTTAGTCGCTCAGTCGTTTCTGACTCTTTGTGACCCTCATGGGCTGTAGCCTGCCAGGAAGCCACCAAGGAAGCCCACATTATCTACAGTAACCTTTTTAATAATTTCCACTAGATCCTTCCCACTATGCTATTTTATAGGATGTAAATATATAAAATTTAGGGCTTCCCTGGTCGCTCAGATGGTAAAGAATTTGCCTGCAACGCAGGAGACCTGGGTTTGATCCCTGCGTTGGAAAGATCCCCTGGAGAAAGGAATGGCTGGCTACCCACTCCAGTATTCTTCTCTGGAGAATTCCATGGACTGAGGTTAAGCATGTTATTTTTAAAATTTAATACGCTAATATTCAATGAACTAATCATAAAATGCAGATTTTCATAACATCAAATGGCATATCCTTTCTATACATAAAATGAAAAAATATTTAGTTGTTTAAATTCTGTCATTATTGGTAAATCTTTTATTAAGAAAAATGGGTTTCTAAATTTTAAGTGAAGTTTCTGATTTATATGATTAGTCCCACAAAAGTAAAGTTACTATGAAACACAGATTATTAAAAAGAGAATAAAACATTAATTATATCCTGAGCTAGAAGGTTAATAGGAATACAAAATGTAAAAAGATAAAATGATCCTGTGTGTTATAAAGCAGCAGCCCCCAACCTTTTTTGGCAACAGGGACCGGTTTCCTGGAAGACAGTTCTTCCACGGGCTGGGAGTGAGGGGGTGGTTTTGGGATGATTCATGCACATTACATTTATTGTGCACTTTACTTATATTACTATTGTATCAGCTCATGTCAGATCATCAAGCATTAGACCCCGAAGGTTGGGGACCCCTGTTATAGAGGACTTTCATGGTTGTTTACAAAATCTAGGAAAACTGATGGGGATAGGGGAGGTGTGCAGAAAAGAGGGATATAAAAAAATAGTTTTCTCAAATAATATTTTGACACAAGTCAGTATCACAAATAAACACAAAAGCAAACTAAACTTAAAATGGAACTGAAACACTTTCAATTTCAATCAGAATACTGAATTGCCTGGAGTTGAGGAAGCAGTTTGGCTTCTCTTTACCAGTACTTGATAGCTGATAATATTACATATGCTTATCAGCAGGTAATGAAATTTCTAAGTGACCCATCTCCTTTTACTTGATGATCTGATTTCTTGATTTTTAAAACATTATATCTTATGTATTCACCATCATGCATCTAGCATCTACTACTTAGAATAGGATCTGACAGTGGGTTGTGAGCATAATGTGGTTTAAAAACAAAAAAAACAAAAAACAAAAAACCACCCCAAACATGGTTAATACCCTCATAGAGCTTAGAGAATCCATTAGTAGTGATATTATGAATAATCACCATGTAACAGATGATCACATACTGTGATAAACTTCACAACAATAATAATGGATGATATTTAGCATCTACTATACGCCTGGAATTGTTCTAAGGGATTTACATGTTTAATTTCATATTAATTTACATTTAGTTCATCTTTACATATTTGAATTCAGTTAATCCTTATCCTATTTAACAGGTAGTATTATTAATTTAAGATAATAAAACCTGGGGCATATAAAGGTAAGTAATTTGTCCAAGGTCTGATTCCAGAGTCCCTGATCTTAGTATTTTAGAGTCCTTACTCTTTTCTAAATGAAAAGAACCGGGTACTTTGAGAGACAAAAAGACTGCAACCAAGTTTATAGTGAAGGGTAGACAGTAACAATGTCTCATTTAGGAAGTCTCATTAATATGAGTTAGACAGGCAAAAGGCAAAGAAGAAATGGGGACAGGGTGGGGGCGGTGACTAGCATGCTCAAGTCCGTACAGAAGGACAGAGTCTAGCACAAAGGAAAAGGGGAGTATGTTGCTGTACACAATGATGGACTGATACAAGACTAAGGAGAAAAGGTACATATAAATTAGATCATACCTAGCCTAACAGGGCAGGGCAAAGCGTTTTTGATGTCGAATCATGCCACTTAAAAAAAAAAAAAGACCCTGATGCTGGACAAGATTAAAGGCAGGAGGAGAAAGGGATGACAGAGGATGAGATGGTAGGATGGGATCACCGACTTGATGGACTTGAGTTTGAGCAAGCTCCGGGAGTTGGTGATGGACAGGGAAGCCTGGCGTGTTACATACGGTCCATGGGGTTGCAAAGAGTCAGACACGACTGAGCGACTGAACTGAACTGGCCATTTACAAACATATCTTAGTTACTGAATACAGCAACTGTAGTTCCTTAATTTTTTGAATCCATTTCTCTGTTTTCATAGAGACTCTATATACTCCTGAAAGATACTAACTTGAATTCAGTTCACTGTGTTTACAAAATTAGGCATGGATTTAAAAGACTAGAAGGAAAAATGGTTTGTCACAAATACAGTTTTCCAATAGTTCTGTCAAATGTGAGAGAACTGGGCCATAAAAAAGGCTGAATGCTGAAGAATTGATACTTTCAAATTTTGGTGCTGGAGACTCTTGAGAATCCCTTGGACAGCAAGGAGATCAAACCAGTCAGTCCTAAAGGAAATCAACCCTGAATATTCACTGGAAGGACTGATGCTGAAGCTGAGGCTCTAATATTTTGGCCACCTAATAAGAAGAGCTGCATTGGAAAAGACCCTGATACTGGGAAAGACTGAGGGGAGTAGAAGAAGGTGACAGGATGAGATGGTTGGATGGCAGCACCAATTCAATGGACATGAGTTTGAGCAAACTCTGGGAGATAGTGAAAGACAGAGGAGCCTTGTGTGCTGCAGTCCATGGGGTCGCAAAGAGTTGGACATGACTTGCAGACTGAGCAACAACAACAAAGTATGAAAATTACTGCCTCAGAATAAACTTTAAAACATAAAACTGAATGCTAAGTTTAAAAAAACAAAACAAAAAGTAAAACCAAAAAATGTTTCTTGTGTGAAATAAACTTATGTTCATGCAAAAACCTACACATCAATGTTTATAGCAGCATTATCTGTAATAGCCAAAAACAGGAAATAACCCAAATGACCTTCAATGCATGAATGGCTAAACAAGTTGGTCAATCTACACCACAGAATGCTGCTGCTGATAAGTCACTTCAGTCGTGTCCAACTCTGTGCGACCCCATAGACAGCAGCCCACCAGGCTCCCCAGTCCCTTGGATTCTCCAGGCAAGAACATGGAGTGGGTTGCCATTTCCTTCTCCAATGCATGAAAGTGAAAAGTGAAAGTGAAGTCGCTCAGTCATGTCTGACTCTTAGCAACCCCATGGACTGCAGCCCACCAGGCTCCTCCGTCCATGGGATTTTCCAGGCAAGAGTACTGGAGTGGGGTGCCATTGCCTTTTCTGCCATAGAATGCTACTTAGCAAATAAAAATGTACCACCTATTCATAACATAACAACTTGGATGAATCTCAAGGAAATTATACTGAGTGAAAAATGCCAATCTCAAAAATATATACTGTATGATTCCATTCATGGGATACTCTTGACATACCAACATGAGGATGAAAGGCTGATCAGTGGCTGCCAGAACTTGGAGATGGGGAGTGCAGGTGTGACTATGAAGTGACAGTACAAGGAAGTGGTTCTTGTGAAGAACAGTTCTCTATATTGAGTACGGTGGTGGTTACATATAACTACTTGTCTGTGTGCTTGTGCTCAGTCCCTCAGTCAAACTACATTTATGATAAACTATATAGAAACACACACAAAGTGCATGCATAGCTGGCTAAATCTGAATAAACTGGATTGTACAAATGCCAATTTCCTGGTTTTGAAATTACAATACAACGTTACTTTTGTTGGAGGTTGGATTAATAAGGGTATACATGATATCCCCATACTCTTTTTTTTTTTTTGCAACTTCCTATGAATCTGCAATTATTTCAAAATAAAGAATCATTAAAAGCCAATTATAGTCTGTGGGTTCTAAATACCTAGTTCATTCACTTTATGGGCTTTTATTATTGAACCAAGTTAAAAGTTCTAATAGCTGATTTAGAAATTTTGCAAAGCAATTTACAGGCATAAAGTTGTTGTGTTTTTTTTTTTTAGTTTTTCCTGCAGGCTTCTTTTTTAAAAAATTTTCTTAGTTGAAGAGATAACTTTGAGTTTTGATATAACTTCAAGCTTACAAAAAGTTAACAGGGTTACACAAAACTGCTATCCAAGTACAAGAAACTGCCATAACTTTTATCCAGATTCACCCACTGCTTACCTTTTGCCCTGTCTGCTTTGCCTTTCACATCCCTTTCTCCTCCCTGTCCTCCTCTGTGTGTGTGTTTCCCCCTGAACTATTTCAGAGCAAGTTGGAGATATCAGAGTCCATTTCTCTCAATCCTTAATTATGTATTTCCTGGAAAAGTCAGTTTTCATTTCAATCCCAAACCAGTCAATCCTAAAGAAAATCAACCCTGAGTATTCACTGGAAGGATTGATGCTGAAGCTGAAGCTCCAATACTGTGGCCAGCTGATCAGAAGAGCTGACTCGCTGGAAATGACCCTGACGTGGGGAAAGGTTGAGGGCAGGAGGAGAAGCGGGCAACAGAGGATGAGAGAGTTGGATGGCATCACCAACTAAATGGATGTGAGTTTGAGCAGACTCCAGGAGATACTGAAAGACAGGGAGGGAAGCCTGGCATGCTGCAGTTCATGGGATCGCAGAGAGTCAGTCACAACTGAGCAACAACAAATGTACTTCATAAGAGCAAGAACATTTTCTTAGATAACAAGAAGCCAATGGAAAAAACCATGAAATTTAACATTTATAAAATAATATTTAATCCCAGGTCCCTATTCTATCCACTGTCCCAATAATGTTCTTTTTTAACTGTTTTTTCCCCTTGGTTCAGGAACCAACCTAGAATCAAATATAACATTCAGCTGTCATGACTTTAAGTCTTCTTGAATTTAGATTGCTTCCCTGTAGTTTCTTTGCATTTATTGACTTGTTTGTATAATCCATGGATTTGGAATTCCAGCGGTATGTTTTTAGTAGGTATTATCATAGACTCCTAGTGAATTATAACAGGAAGCATCTGATACCAGTTTTTTGCTAATTTGATGATGTTAACTTTGACCACTTGATTAATGCAGTTTAAGCCATGTTCTCCGTTATTAAGTTACCCATCTGCAGTTTGTGGAAAGAGGCTTGTGTAAGGGAGACTACTAAATACCTAATTCCCACTGAACCTATACTACTTAATTTTAATATCATCAATGATTTTCTATCAATGTTTTATTTCAGGGCATTCTACTGTAACGGGACAATTCCCTTCCTCCCTATTCATTCATGTGAGTATGGACTGGGCAATTTCTTTTTTACTGAATGAGCTGCAATCTATTATTATTCATTTATTTTGAAGCTCAAAATTTTCCCAGATTGGCCAGGGGCAGCTTCTCCAAGCTGACTTTCTTGTCCTTCTGTTATGTCCTATCACTCTTTAAGAGATTCCTTACTTTCCAGTGCAATAAGATATGCCAACCTCATCTCATACCTTTCCTATCCCAACAGTGGAAACCAGCCTTTCCTTCAGAGGTGCTCTGATTCTATTTAGTGGAGAATATTATTCAGAGACAGCATTAGTTATGCTATTACTGGTATATCATTGTAAGCCAAGCACATTAAATGAAAAAATAGAGAATCAAGAGAAAATAAGTAAAACATGAGTTGCAAAACAATGTAAATGTGAAAAACAATTTATAAATTCCAGAATCACACGATTTCATAGGCGAAAAATATCTCTGGGAAACAAACATCTATTTTATAGGCAAGAAAATCAAGACCTAGTGATAGTAGGTATGTTGAATATGGTCACAGAATAAATTACTAGCTAAAGTCAGCGAATTCTCAATTTGATGTTCACCAACTTTTGCTCTTATACTATATATTCAACAAATATTTACTGAGTGCCTACAACATGCAATGCACTGTTGGAGCTAGGGATACAGCAGTGCACAAAACAGACAATTCCTGTGTGGCCTCATAGAGCTTAATTTTCCATATGAAAAGGTGCTTTAGTTCATTAGTCTTTAAGAAAATAAGATAGTAAGATATATTTAAGGTTAAAAAGTAATCAACTGTAGCAATGACAGCACAGTAAACAACAGGAATGCTCACACGATGCTGGCGGGAGTATACAAAATGGGTACACACACTCTGGAGAAGGGACATTATCTGTTGGGTGATTACCCTAGGCCCTGTAATTTCACTCCTTGGTATAGGTGACTCATTGGAAAAGACTCTGATGCTGGAAGGCATTGGGGGCAGGAGGAGAAGGGGACGACAGAGGATGAGATGGCTGGATGGCATCACCGACTCGATGGACTTGAGTTTGAGTGAACTCCGGGAGTTGGTGATGGACAGGGAGGCCTGGCGTGCTGCGATTCACGGGGTCCTAAAGAGTTGGACACGACTGAGCGACTGAACTGAAAACTAAATAGCTTAAAGCTCTCAATCTCCTCCTAGAACCAGCAGGTCAGGCTAGATATGGTCTTCAGAGATGGCAGAGGCAGAAAAAGTGCAAGCACAATCTTACAAACGTTTTTTCAAACCTTTGGTCATGTCACTGGCAGGAACTACACAGTCACTTGGGAAAGAGCCTGGATGCAGGCAGGGGTGAAAGCCTGGAGCTATTAATACAATCTATCATATCCACCCATTCCAAGATGTTTCAGAGATGGAACTGATATTTTAACAACAATCCCCTGCAAGGTGATTTTGATGCTTGTTAAAGTCTGAAAACCAACAGGCACCAGAGATTGCTGGGTCTTATGCCCAGAGTTTCTAATTTAGTAAACCTTGAGTAATAGCCAAGGATTTAGCATTTCTAATAATTTCCCAATGATGCTAATGCTACTGACCCTAGGGCCACAGTGGTAACTACTGGGCTAGAAGACAGGGAAAACCTTCTGAGGAAGATGTCACCTGTAATGAATTTTGAAAGCTTGGTATTGATGAAGAGTGGAAACGGTGCTGCGGGCAGAAGGAAAAGCAAGTGCAAAGGGAGAAAGCTGTGAAACTGCATGACGCGCATGTGGACTGAGGGAGGTTAAACAGACAAAAGCCAGATTATAAAAGAGCCTATGTGCTAGGTTAAGGAGTCCAAATTTGACTGACTGCTATAGGCAGTCACAGAAACACTTTATATTAAGAAAATTATATGAACAGATTTTGATATTAGAGCATGATCTATAGCAGCGCTGTGGAAGAGAAGGTGCTAAACTTGTAGAAAGGTACTAGAAGGAAGGACAAACATTAGGTAGGAAATAGACTACCACTTGAACAAAGAGAAAGCAAGGTTAATAGCAAGAAAAGGGCAAATATACAGAAAGAGATTAATCTGGCGACAACTTGGATGTGGAGAGAGACGGAATCCAGGACCACTTTCAGGTTCTAGCTTGGGTAACTAAAGGTGCAACACGCACATATACATACATTCATAAACATAGATATCACATTGTGTGTTGTTCCATAAGGATCTGAAACAGTTTACCAGAAGAATACATAGGTTGAAAAATAAATCAAGTGAAGGATTCTGAACAAAGGACATACTGGGATAAAGAAAATAAATAAAAACAGTACAGAGTAAAGCACAGTACAATGCGCCCCAAAACTCCCAAGAGTTGGCCTTCAAATGTGGCTTAAGTTTCCTAGTTAGGAATGAAAAGCAGCGAATACATAGTGTCTTTAAAAGTGAAGCAACTGACCAGGACAAGTACAGCTTTTCCAAGACACTGTGATCTGAGGGAAATTGCATCAGTGAGTTCACATAAAGAAGGTTCTGGATGATATAACGAAGAAAGTCCTTGAAGGCATCCCTAAAAAAAACCTCCCCAAATGTTTTGAGCTACTTTGCTATTTTTTTTTTAAATCACATCCATTTAAAAGGACAATTCAATAAAAACAAATCTACAAGGGGCCAAAATAATGCAATCCATCCACAGATCTCTAATAGTACAGTTCTATCGAAGAGTAAAATTGTAAATATTCAGAGGAATGGATGGACAGAACGTTGCCACTGAACAGTCCTCCATTAATTTTTCTCAGAACTGGACTTTTCAAAAACTGAAATGGTCCAGAGTACATGTTTGAAATGGAATACAAACATGCAGTATTACTAAGGGTAGCAATATATGTTTTATTAGCCAACCAATCTAGGCAAGGAAAATGAAGAGAGGTAACTTTACGAAGTTTAAGGAGTTTACTCAAAATATGTTCTACATAGAAACCTCAGGGAGGTTAGAATCTCCTTCGGAAAAAAGCCTGATGCTGCTCTAACACATGGATCATGCTGCCAAATTTCTACTAACAACAGATTATGCAAAATGTTATTACAATTTTCAGAATATGAAAGCCAGAAAGTTAATAAAACATCTTGTGTGTGTGCTCAGTCGTGTACGACTCTTTGCAATCCCATGTACTCCAGCCCACCAGGCTCCTTTTACTCTCGGCGGTATTGTCTATACTATTTAACACGTCATAAATTCTCTGTTACAGAAGTCTTTCTCTCTCTCCCTCCTTCTCCCTCTCTAAATACACTTTCACCCACTGCCCCACTAAATACACTTGGCCCCACCTTGGACACACACTTACTAGACTGCCTACTAGTAGGCAGTGTATGTATATAAACTGAGGTATAGAGGGAGAGAACAAAATATGTATTGACTAGTTGCTAAGTATGTGCTGGGCACTGTGCCTGTTGCTTTACATTCTCCGCCCCCCCTTTTTTTCATTTGATCTTCATAATAACTCAATGAATAGGTCTCATTTTAAAGATGAGAACAAACGTAAATGAAGAGCACAAAGTACAAAAATTAATTAAGATGTAGACTCAGTATTCAAAAACAATTTGTCATCATTCAAATCATTCAGATATAAAAGCTATAAAATGGCGCTTAAACACACAAGAAGAGTTATGTTCAGCCTTACCGTTACTACAAGAATTAAAACTATACTGAGAGCAAGTTTCTGAATTCCAGCCAACCTGGTAAATGAGAAATGTTAACACACCATTATGGATGCTGTTGAGAAACAAGTACTCTCATACACTGCTGGCTAGAATGCAAAATGTAGTTTAATTTGGCATATATATTAAAACTACATGGGCTTCCCAGGTGGCGCTACTGGTAAAGAACCTGCCTGCCAATGCAGGAGAACAAAGAGACAATGGTTCAAACCCTGGGTTGGGAAGATCCCCTGGAAGAGGAAATGGCAACCCACTCCAGTATTCTTGCCTGGAAAACCCCATGGACAGAGAAGCCTGGTGGGCTACAGTCCGTGGAGGTCACAAAGAGTCGGACACGACTAAAGTGACTTAGCACAGCACACACATATACATTTACATAAACTTTTGACTCAGTAATCCCACTTCTAGAAGCTGACCCTCCACAAATATGTAGAACATATGCAAAATGTTATTCATTACACCGTTATTTCCAATATAAAAACATGAAAACAATCTAATGTCTCAGCACAGGAATCTGACTGTACAGTACATCCATATCATGAAATATTATACAGTAGTTTAAAAGAATGAGAACTATGAACTGAAACAAGAGTAATTCCTAGGAAAAACCAAGTGAAAAAAAAAAACAAGGTACAAAATAAATGTATACAGAATGCAATCTCTCCTGAATGACGGAGAAATGAGAATATATATAGATACTGTTTAACCATAAAAAGAAATCAGGAAAGATAAAGTTGAAAGTAATGTAATCATTAGCCCTTAGGGAAGGTGGGAATGGGATTGTAGTGAGGCTCTTGAGTATACCTTCCCAATACCTTCCCTACTGGGTTGACTTTGGAACCATGTAAATGTTACATTCAGAAATCAGTATTAAATCAAATTAAAAAACAAGGCAAACTCTAAAATCAAACACAAGCAGCATAACTATATTATCAAATAATATTATCATCAGTCCTGAATATTCATTCATCAGTCCTGAATATTCATGGAAGGACTGATGCTGAAGCTGAAACTCCAATACTTTGGCCACCTGATGCAAAGAACTGACTCATTTGAAAAGACCCTGATGCTGGGAAATATTGAAGGCAGGAGGAGAAGGGTACAACAGAGGATGAGATGGTTGGATGGCATCACTGACTCAATGGACATGAGTATGAGTAAACTCCGGGAGTTGGTGATGGACAGGGAGGCCTGGAGTGCTACAGTCCATGGGGTCACAAAGAGTTGGACACAATTGAGTGACTGAACTGAACTGAATAACATCACCACACACACAAAAATTTAACCAAGTAATTCTCACCACAGGACTCTGACTGTATAAAATTATTGAGTGTGGTGGGTTTAATTGTAAGGGCTCCTCCAAAATATGTCCACCTAAATCAATGAATGTGACCTCATTTGGGAAAGGGTCTTTCAAATGTAAGAATCTCAAGATAAGATCATCCTGAATTTAGGGTGGACCCCAAATCCAATGAACGTGTTCTTATGAAAGACAGAAATGGGAGACACACTGACACACACAGTGAAGAAGGCCGAGTGAAGATGACGGCAGAGACTAGAGTTATGCAGCCACAAACCACGCGATGGCTGGAGCCACAAGAAGCTGGAAGAGAGGCAAAGGATTCTTACCCAGAGCCCCTGCAGGGAGAATGAAACTGTTAACACCTTGATTTTAGACTTATGGCCCCTAGAACTGAGAGAGAATAAAATCCTGTTGTTTCAAGCCACCAAAATTATTGTAATTTTTTTACAGCAGCCCATGTAAACTAATACACTGAGATATATTCTAAGGACAGAAAAGATTAAAGAGAACTCTTAAAACTTGCCCAGTGTGTTTTATTTTGGCAGTGGTGTTGATATAGGAAATCAAATACAATATATTCTTAGAAGTCAAGTGAAGAACACCTTTCACTGTGTCACTATTGAAATCTGAGAACTGTTTTTATTATTTATTTCCATAAGGAACCTCAAAAAAAAATCTACAAACTTAATTCCAAAGTCCCTTTCCTCATTTTTAGTTTATTTCTATTTCTATTCTCCTCTGTTCCAACATAAACTGTCCATTCTTGCCATATTGATCTTTTCACTGATTCCAAAATATGCTTATCCTCAAACCTTGCATGAATACATTTCCTTATACTGTTTTTTTTCCTTTCTATACCAAAAAAACTCTACCTATTCTCCAAGCCCCACCTCTTCTTTGAAACCATCCTCTACTACTGTGCTTCATAATCTTTTTCTTTAATGAACTCGTGTGTTACATGTATCTAAGTAAGGACCTGTCCATGCATCAGTTCAGTTCAGGCGCTCACTCGTGTCTAACTCTTCACGACCCCATGGACTGCAGCATGCCAGGCCTCCCTGTCCATCACCAACTCCCAGAGTTGACTCAAACTCATGTCCATTGAATCGGTGATGCCATCCAACCATCTCATGCTCTGTCGTCCCCTTCTCCTCCTGACTTCAATCTTTCCAAGCGTTAGGGTCTTTTCTAATGAGTCAGTTCTTCACATCAGGTAGCCAAAGTATTGGAGTTTCAGCTTCAGCATCAGTCCTTCCAATGAACAATCAGGACTGATCTCCTTTAGGATGGACTGGTTGGACCTCCTTGCAGTCCATAGGACTCTCAAGAGTCTTCTCCAACACCACAGTTCAAAAGCATCAATTCTTCGGCGCTCAGCTCTCTTTATATTCCAACTCTCACATCCATACACGACTACTGGAAAAACCATAGCCTTGAGGAGACAGACGTTTGTTGGCAAAGTAATGTCTCCGCTTTTTAATATGCTGTCTAGGTTAGTCATAACTTTCCTTCCAAGGAGTAAGCATCTGTTAATTTCATGGCTGCAATCACCATCAGCAGTGATTTTGGAGCCCTCAAAAATAAAGTCAGCCACTGTTTCCACTGTTTCCCCATTTACTGCCATGAAGTGATGGGACCAGATGCCATGATCTTCGTTTTCTGAACGTTGAGCTTTAAGCCAACTTTTTCACTCTCTTCTTTCACTTTCATCAAGAGGCTCTTCAGTTCTTCGCTTTCTGCCATAAGGGTGGTGTCATCTGCACATCTGAGGTTACTGATATTTCTCCCGGCAATCTTGATTTCAGCTTGTGCTTCCTACAGCCCAGCGTTTCTCATGATGTACTCTGCAGGTAAATTAAATAAGCAGGGTGACAATATATAGCTTTGACGTACTCCTTTCTCAATTTGGAACAAGTCAATTGTTCCATGTCCAGTTCTAACTGTCGCTTCTTGACCAGCATACAGATTTCTCAGGAGGCAGGTCAGGTGGTCTGGTCTGGTATTCCCATCTCTTGAAGAATTTTCCACAGTTCATTGTGATCCACAGAGCCAAAGGCTTTGGCATAGTCAATAAAGCAGAAGTAGATGTTTTTCTGGAACTCTTGCTTTTTCCATGATCCAGTGGATGTTGGCAATTTGATCTCTGCCTTTTCTAAAACCAGCCTGAACATCTGGAAGTTCACAGTTCACGTATTGCTGAAGCCTGGCTTGGAGAGTTTTGAGCATCACTTTACTAGCATGTGAGATGAGTGCAAATGTGCAGTAGTTTGAGCATTCTTTGGCATTGCCTTTCTTTGGGATTGGAATGAAAACTGACCTTTTCCAGTCCTGTCGCCACTGCTGAGTTTTCCAAATTTGCTGGCATATTGAGTGCAGCACTTTCACAGCATCACCTTTTAGGATTTGAAATAGCTCAACTGGAATTCCATCACCTCCACTAGCTTTGTTCGTAGTGATACTTCCTAAGGCCCAACTGACTTCACATTCCAGGATGTCTGGCTTTAGGTGAGTGATCACACCATCATGATTATCTGGGTCATGAAGATCTTTTTTGTACAGTTCTTCTGTGTATTCTTGCCACCTCTTCTTAATATCTTCTGTTTCCGTTAGGTCCATACCACTTCTGTCCTCTATTGAGCCCATGTTTGCATGAAATATTCCCGTGGTATCTCTAATTTTCTTGAAGAGATCTCTAGTCTTTTCTATTCTATTGTTTTCCTCTATTTCTTTGCACTGATCGCTGAAGAAGGCTTTCTTATCCCTCCTTGCTACTCTTTGGAACTCTACATTCAAATGGGTATATCCTTCCTTTTTTCCTTTGCTTTCTGCTTCTCTTCTTTTCACAGCTATTTGTAAGGCCTCCTCAGACAGCCATTTTGCCTTTTTGCATTTCTTTTTCTTGGGGATGGTCTTGATCCCTATCTCCTGTACAATGTCACAAACCTCCGTCCATAGTTCATATTTAGGGTGATGACATCAAGGAGTCATAACTGAACATAATCAGATGATCTTAAAACAATGATCTTCATATGTTAGGCTTATTAGCAGCCTCATATTTGCTTTTATTGGTAAGAGAACCAAATTTTAAGGGAAACCTACAGTTAAATGCTAGAATACTTTTTCCTGCTTTCAGTATTGTATTAAGGAAAATAGAAAAATTAGTGTTTACATAAATTGGTAATTTAATATCCTTGGAAAAATACAGGGGCTTCCCTGGTGGTCCAGAAGCTAGGACTCCACACTCTCAATGCAAGGGGCCCAGGTTTGATCCCTGGTTAGGAAACTAGATTCCACATGTCTCAATGCAAGATCCTGCATGCTGCAACAAAGACTTGGTGCAGCTAAATAAATAAATAAATAATTTTAAGTCCTTGGAAAAATCTAGATCAAAACTCAAAACAGCTCTATGTTTTTTGTTTTATTTTCACAATGCCACTATTTTGCAGTGTGATAAAGCATAATTTATTCTATTAAAAAAAGAAGCTAGTAATATTACTAGTTTCTTACTTATCGAACATTAATGCTATAGTGCTGATGAGGGCACAAAGAAAGTTAACAAAAATCAGATCCACTTGGTATCTTATCTATGCTGAATTAAATGAACTCTGGTAATTTTCACTATTGATTTCTGAAACCACAACTAAAATATGCTCAGCCTTAGATTTAATTATTACATTAAAAAATTAAATCCTTTAACAAAAATTACCATTAAGTTGCTACTAAAAACAAACATCTACTTTCAGCAAGTGATGGGGCTCCTAAATTTACAAGCCTCCTTTTTCTTCTTGAAATTAAGAGATTAAGTTCTCCTAGACTAAAGCTCAGATATGTCTCTACTGCTATCGATTAGACATCAGCCAACACTGGGTAAGTTTTAAGTAAGTACTGTTATTCAACGAGTCATGTCCAACTCTTTGCAATCTCATAGACTGTAGCCCGCCAGGCTCCTATGTCCATGGAATTCTCCAAGTAAGAATACTGGAGTGGGTAGCCATTCCCTCCTCCAGGGGATCTTAGTGACTCAGAGACTGAACTGGGGTCTCTAGCATTGCAGGAAGATTCTTTTCGTCTGAGCCACCAGGGAAGATATGTAAATGTTTCAAATTAAATATTATAATTTCCATAAGATACTTTTGATTAAATAGAATCAGAGAACTTCAAGGTAGAGGAAAAATTAAGCATTACTAGTCCAGCTTGCTTATTGTACATAAGAAACAGGAATGCTACATATTTACAAAATATGGGGAGCAACAGTTTGGAGAAATATTACTATAGCTGTTGTAATGGAGAAACGGAATTTATTACAACTACGAAACTCATATAATAGCAAAACTAAATAAAGCCTCTGATAACAGCTTTAGATATAAATTCTATTAAATACTGACACATATAGTTACCTATCACAAAAAATACACTAGAACAATATCATAACTTAGAAATATAAAATAAAATAGGGAGAGGACCTGAATAGACATTTTTCCAAATAAGACACACAGATAGTCAAAAGGCATAAGAAAAGATGCTCAACATCACTAATCATCAGAGAAATGCAAATCAAAATGACAATGAGATATAACGTCACACCTCTTAGATCTAATATCAACAAAAAGACCGTAAGTAACAGACTGGCAGGGATGTGGAGGAAGGGTAACTCCTGTGCATAGTTGGTGGAAATGAAAACTGGTGGAACCAGTGGGGAAAACATCATGAAGCATCCTCAAAAAACTAGAATTACCATATGATCCAGCAATTCCAATCCTGGGTATAGATATAAAGAAAACAAACACTAATTCGAAAAGATATAGGCACCCCAATGTATCTAAGAGCATTATTTATAATAGCCATAAGCAGTCTTAAGTGTCCATCAACAGATAAATGGATATTTTGCCATTTGCAACAATGTGGATGGACTTGGAAGGTATTATTACGCTTAAGTAAAGTCAAACAGAGAAAGACACATATTATGTGATATGACTTACTTAAAAAAATAAACTTGAATATAACAAAAAAGAAGGAGATTCACAGATACAGAGAAAAAACTAGTGTTTACCAATGGAGAGAGGGAAGAGGGGAGGGGCATGATAGAGGTGGGATTAAGAGGTACAAAGCACTATGAATAAAATAAATAAGCTATAAGGATAGCATAGCACAGGGAACACAGCCAGTATTTTATAATAACTATAAATGGAGTACAACCTTTAAAACTTGTGAACCACTATGTTACGCATATGAAACTTATAAACTACACCTCAAAACAAACAAAAGAATAAAACATTAAAATGCGAGACAAAAAAGAATTATCAATGTATTAAAAAATATGATTATTCAGAAAGAACTTTAATTTAGTACTACCATTCTAGACAAGTGTAATTTAAAGTTTTCATTTTCCAGTACTCTATTGGGGTAAAAATTCAGCTATAAAGGTAAACTGTGATAAGCTGAGATGCATATTTTAACCCATAGAGCAACTTCTAAAAAATAACTTGTAAAAGTGGCAAAAAAAAAAAAAAAAAAAAGAGAGGAATTTAAATGGTACACTAAAATAATATTCAACACAAAAGAAGGCAGTTTTCATTCCAGTCCCAAAGAAGGGAAATGCCAAGAATGTTCAACATGCTAAGTAGCTTAAGTTGTGTGCGAGCCTATGGATTGTAGCCTGTTAGGTTCCTCTGTCCAAGGGATTCTCCAGGCAAGAATACTGGAGTGGGTTTCCATTTCCATCTACAGGGGATCTTCCCAACCCAAGGACTGAACGCCTATCTCTTAAGTATCCTGGATTGGCAGATGGGTTCTGTTCAAACTATCACACAATTGCATTCATTTTACATGCTAGCAAGGTTATGCTCAAAATCCTTCAACCTAGGCTTCAACAGTACGTGAACCAAGAACTTCCAGATGTACAAGCTTAATTTAGAAAAGCCAGAGGAATCAGAGATCAAACTGCAAATATCCTTTCAGTTCAGTTCAGTCGCTCAGTCGTGTCTCACTCTTTGTAACCTCAAGGACTGTAGCACACCAGGCTTCCCTGTCCATCACCAACTAACAAGAGTTTACTCAAACCCATGTCCACTGAGTCCGTGATGCCATCCAACCATCTCATCCTCTGTCATCCCCTTCTCCTCCTGCCTTCAATCTTCCCCAGCATCAGAGTCTTTTCCAATGAGTCAGTTCTTCATATTAGGTGGCCAGAGTACTGAGTTTCAGCTTCAACATCAGTCCTTCCAATGAATAGTCAGGACTGATTTCCTTTATTGACTGGTTGGACCTCCTTGCAGTCCAAAGGACTCTCAAGAGTCTTCTCCAACACCACAGTTCAAAAGCATCAATTCTTCGTTGCTCAGCTTTCTTTATAGTCCAACTCTCATATCCATACATGACTACTGGAAAAACCATAGCTTTGACTAGATGGACCTTTGTTGGCAAGGTAACGTCTCTGCTTTTTAATATGCTGTCTAGGTTGGTTCTAACTTTTCTTCCAAGAAGCAAGCATCTTTTAATTTAATATCTTTTGGATATTAAATATCCTTTGGATCATTTCCTCTGGATCATAGAAAAAGCAAGGGAATTCCAGAAAAACATCTATTTCTGCTTCACTGACTACTCAAAAGCCTCTGTCTGTGTGGATCACGAACTGTGGAAAATTCTTAAGAGGGATGGGAATACCAGACCACTTTACCTGCCTCCTGAGAAACCACTATGCAGGTAAAGAAGCAACAGTTAGAACCAGATGTGGAACAATGGAATGGTTCCAAATTGGGAAAGGAGTACATCAAGGTTGTATACTATCATTCTGTTAATTTAACTTATATGCAGAGTTCATCAGGTGAAATGCTGGGCTGGATGAATCACAAGCTGGAATTAAGACTGCCGGTAGAAATATCAATAACCTCAGACATGCAGATGACACCACTCTTATGGCAGAAAGTAAAGAGGAACTGAAGTGTCTCTTGATGAAGGTGAAAAAGTAGAGTTCAAGCTGGCTTAAAACTCAACATTCAATAAACTAAGATCATGCCACCCAGTTCCATCACTTCATACCAAACAGATGGGGGAAAATGGAAACAGTGTCAGATTTTACTTCCTTGGCTCCAAAATCACTGTGGATTACATTGCAGCCACAAAATTGAAGATACTTGCTCCTTGGAAGAAAAGCTATGACAAATCCAAACAGCATATTAAAAAGCAGAGATATCGATTTTCCAACAAAGGTCTGGATAGTCAAAGCTATGACTTTTCCAGTAGTCATGTATGGATGTGAGAGTTGGTCCATAAAGAAGGATGAGTGTCAAAGAATTGATGTTTTCAAACTGTGGTGCTGGAAAAGACTCTTGAGAGATCCTTGGATGGCAGGGAGATTAAAAGAGTCAATCCTAAAGGAAATCAACCCTGAATATTCATTGGAAGGACTAATGCTGAAGCTGAAGCTCCAATACTTTGGCCACCTGATGTGAAGCGCCAATTCATTGGAAAAGATGATGCTGAGAAGAATTAAGGGCAGGAAGAACAGGGGATGACAGAGGATGAGACGGTTGGATGGCATCACCAACTCAATGGACATGAGTCTGTGCAAACTCCAGGAGATAATGAAGGACAGGGAAGTCTGGCATGCTGCATGCAGTCCATGAGTTGCAAAGAGTTGGACACAACTTTGTGACTGAACAACAAGCATAAATTCAATCATATCAATAATCACATTAAATGGGAATAGACTGAACATGCCACTCAAAAGGCAAGATTAAAATAATGGATAAACCATCCAGACCAAACTGACATTACTTCCACAAAAGACAGACTTTAGATGCAAAGATGCAAAGATACAAATAGGTTGGAAGTAAAAGAATGGAAAAGATATTCCATATGAACAGCAATGAAAAGAAAGCTCAAGTGGCTATAGTAATAGCAGATGAAATAGATGAAATAAACAGTAAGAAAGACAAAGAGGGATCATTTCATAATGATAGAAGAGTCCATAATTATATTGGGAAGATACAGCATTTACAAATGTATTCACTCATACGTAACAAGAGAACCACCAATACATGAAGCAAAAACTTAAAGAATGAAATTGAATGAACAGAACTAGACAGAAAATCAGCAAGAATCCAAAAGACTTGAACAACACTATCAACCAACTTGACCTAACTTACATTTATAAACACTCCACCCAGACTGTTCAGAGACACATTCTTTTTAAGCACACATAGAACATTCTCCAAAACTGACCACATTTTGGGCCACAAACAGATCTAAACAAGTTTAGAATCATAAAAAGGATGTTTCCTGATAATAATAGAATAAAATTAAAAATCCATAACAAATAAATCTGGGAAAACTTCCAGATCAAAGAAGATAACAGAAGGGAAATAAAAATATTTTGAACTGTAAAAATGAAAAGATAACACCCGTGGCAGATTCGTGTTGATGTATGGCAAAACCAATACAATATTGTAAGTAATTAGCCTCTAGTTAAAATAAATAAATTTAAATTAAAAAAAAAAAAAAGAAAACACATCAAACTTTGTATGTTACAACTGAAGCAGTATTTACATTACAGTATTTAGATTTAAGTACCTGTCTTTGAATAGTCTCAAGCCAATAACCTAAGTTTCTATGCCTTAAGAAACCAGAAAAAAGCAAATTAAATCCAAAGCAAGAAGAAACAGTAAAAATTCAAGTAAAAATGAATGAAATAAACCTCAAAAAGACAAGAGAAACATCAATGAATTCAAAATTTGGTTCTTTGAAAAAAAAATTTTTTAATTGACAACCCCTTACAATGATGAAAAAATAAGAGACGAGCAGGTACCACTTACGAAAATTAGAAATGGCAAAGAAGAAACCACTACTGATTCTATAGAAATTAAAAGGATCACAATGGAATATTGTGAACAACTTTAAACCAACAAATCAGGGAACTTACATTAAAAAGAAAATACTAGAAAGATACAACTACCAGAACTGACTACAAGAAACAGAAAATCTGAATAAATCTGTAACAGTTAAGGACACTGAGCTACATATTAAAAATCTTCACACTAAGAAGTCTTGAAACAAATGGTTCAACTGATGAAGCTTATGAGATATTTAAGAAATGACTTGTTCTCTGAGGTCATTATTACCTTATACCAAACCTAGACATAAACACAGGAAAACTATAGATCAATATCCTTCTTAAAAAATTAGCTAACTGAATTCATCACTATACTAAAATGGACTATATGTTATCACCCAGTGAGATTTATCCTGAGAATGCAAGGTAGGTTTAATGATCCGACGATCAATTAATTAATACAAAAACTATATTCACAGAATAAAGAACAAAAACTACATGATCATTTCACTGAGATGCAGAAAAAGCACATGACAAATTACTCAACATTGTACCAAAAATGCTCAAAAAACTAGAAACAGAACTTCTTCAACTACTTACAGGACACCTATAAAAAGTCTACAACTAACATTATACTTAATGATGAAGCCTTTCCCCCAAATAGCAGAAGAATAAAGATGTCTACTCTTATTACCTCTTCTGAATGTTGTACTGTAGATCCCAGCCAAAGCAGCAAAGACAGGAAACAATAAACTTTAAAAATTAAATTAAAAGCTATTATGTACATTCAGACTAGAAGAGGCAGTCTACTCCAGTATTCTTGCCTGGAAAACCTCACTAACAGAGAAGCCTGGTGGGCCATAGTGTATAGGCTTGCAAGAGACAGACATGACGTAGCAACTGAACAACAAAACTTGTTATTACCAGATCACATTAGACTGCATATGGAAAATCCTAAGAAATCATTCAAAAACTACTAGAACTAAGAAACGAACTTAGCCAGGTCACAAGGTATAAGATCAAAGTATAAAAATCAACTACATTTCTATTGTCTAGTAAATATGTGAAAATGAAAATAAGAAAAACAATTCCATTCAAAATAGCACCACAAAGAATATTTAGGAAAAAAACTTTTTGAAGAAGTTACAAGGGTTGGAGGAGGGAGGCGTGGTGATTAAATAAAGGCAATAAAAGGTATCCCTGTGCTGACAGAAATGTTCTGTACCTTGACTGTTTTAATCTCAAAATCTCAACTATGATACTTATTGTACTGCACTTTTACAAGATGTTACCATTGGAAGAAGCCGTACAAAGGATCTCCCTGTAGTATTTCTTAAACCACATGTCAATTTACAATTATCACAAAATTAAAAGTTCGATTTTGGAGACTTCCCTAGTAGCCAATAGTTGAGCATCTGCCTTGCAGTGCCAGGGGATAAGGATCTGACCCCTACTCAGGGAATTAAGATCCCACATGCCACCTCCTCAAATTAAAAAAAAAAAAAACACCTCAGACCCTTACCCCACACCATTCACAAAAATTAATTCAAATGGATCAAAGACCTAAATGTAGAACCTAAAACAATATAACCACTTAAGAAAAATATAAGAGAAAACCTTTGACTCTTGGTTTAGGCAAAGAGTTCTTAAATAACATAAATATGAGTAAATGATAAAACTGATAAACTGGAGTTCTCTTAAAGTTAAAAACTTTGACACTTTAATAGACACCAACAAGACAAGAAAAAGACAAACCACAGACTAGAAAAAATAATAAGGAAATCATATTTTTGGCAATACCCATGTATCAGAACACAAACTTTCTCAACTGAATAAGACAACAATCCAGTTTAAACAGAGAAAAGACTTGCTGGAAAAGACATTTCACCAAAGAAGACACATAAATGACTTAAAAGCACAAAGACACACTCAACATTATTAGTCATTGAGAATATGCTAACTGAAAACACAATGAGATATTACAACACATTCACTAAACTGGTCATGATCAAAAAGAGATCGTATCAAATGCTGTGTAAAATATGGAGAAATTAGAACCCTTAACATTGCTGGTAGGAAGGTATAGCCACTTTGCAACACAGTTTGGCAGTTTCTTAAAAAGTTAATTTATCATACGACTCAGCAATTCCATTCTTGGGAACCTAAGTGAAAACATACATCACGAAAAGACCTGTCCATGAATGCTCAATGGGCTTCCCGAGTAGCTCAGTCAGTAAAGAAATTCCCTGCAATGAGCGAGACCTGGGTTTGAGTCCTGGGTCAGGAAGATCCCCTGGAGAATGAAATGGCAACCCACTACAGTGTTCTTGCCTGGAGAATCCCATGGACAGAGGAGCCTGGCAGGCTACAGTCCATGGGGTCGCAACAGTCAGACATGACTTAACGCTATTTTTCTTTATGAGTATTCAAAGAAACATTATTCATAAAAGTAAAAAACTGGAAATGATCCACATGTCTATCAACCAGTGAAAGAATAAACTAAACATAGCATATTAATACAATGAAATATCATTTAGCAATAAAAAAGAACAAAATACCAATACATGCTATGGCACGAATGAACCTCAAAAACATTATGCTAAGTGAAAGAAGCCAGGTACAAAAGACTACATATATGGTATGATTCCCTTTAGATGAAATGTCCAGAAAAAAGTAGAGAAATAGAAAGTAGAGGAGTAGTTGCTTGAGGCTGGGCAAGGGGGTGTAGGAGTGAGAACTAACCACATATAGGCTTGTAGGGTGATTTGGTTATCATGTCCAAGTCCTAAAACTGAATTGTGTTGATGACTGTACAACTCTAATAAATGTTTACTAAAAATCATTAAATTGCAACATATACTTGCAACAGGTGACTTTTATATTACGTAAACTATACCTCGATATGCCAATGCCAAAGAATGCTCAAACTACCGCACAACTGCACTCATCTCACACACTAGTAAAGAAATGCTCAAAATTCTCCAAGCCAGGCTTCAGCAATACATGAACCATGAACTTCCAGATGTTCAAGCTGGTTTCAGAAAAGGCAAAGAAACCAGAGATCAAATTGCCAACATCCGCTGGATCACTGAAAAAGCAAGAGAGTTCCAAAAAAACATCTATTTCTGCTTTATTGACTATGCCAAAGCCTTTGACTGTGTGGTTAACATGAACTGTGGAAAATTCTGAAAGAGATGGGAATACCAGACCACCTGACCTGCCTCTTGAGAAACCTGTATGCAGGTTAGAATGGGACATGGAACAACAGACTGGTTCCAAATAGGAAAAGGAGTACGTCAAGGCTGTATGCTGTCACCCTGCTTATTTAATTTATATGCAGAGTACATCATGAGAAATGCTGGGCTGGATGAAGCACAAGCTGGAATCAAGATTGCCAGGTGAAATATCAATAACCTCAGATATGCAGATGACACCACCCTTATGGCAGAAAGTGAAAAAGAACTCAAGAGTCTCTTGATGTGAGCGAAAGAGGAGAGTGAAAAAGTTGGCTTAAAGCTCAACATTCAGAAAACTAACATCATGGCATCTGGTCCCATCACTTCATGGCAAAAAGATGGGGAAGTAGTGGAAACAGTGGCTGAATTTATTCTGGGGGGCTCCAAAATCACTGCTGATGGTGATTGCAGCCATGAAATTAAAAGACGCTTACTCCTTGGAAGGAAAGTTATGAC
>NW_011494903.1:5688109-5692813 GCF_000754665.1 Bison bison bison
CCCAGATACTGGGAAAGATTGAGGGCAGAAGGAGAAGGGGACAACAGAAGATGAAATGGTTGGATGGCATCACCGATTCAATGGACATGAGTTTGGGTAAACTCCAGGAGTTGGTGATGGACAGGGAGGCCTGGTGTGCTATGGTTCATGGGGTTGCGATGAGTTGGACACGACTGAGCGACTGAACTGACAGAACTGATTTTTCCATAGGCCGTTTTTTCTTTAAAGATAATCATACATAATTTTTAAAAAACTTGTACATATTAGGCATATACTAAGAATTTCTTGGAATTCAAACAGAAACACTGATTTGGTGGTATCAACTAGCTCTAACCTGCACCTGACTAAAACTTTCGGTGAGGAATAAGGAACGCAATCATCTTATTTAAGCAAGCTCATTGCCTGTCACATGTAAAGACTATTTCACTTTTCCTATGATGGCAGTTACAGTCAATACAATTACTTTGCTTTGAACAGAATCACTGACATGTAGGAGAGGGAAGGCATCTTTATAAATTACCCAGTCCAATCCCTTTGTCGTACATATGAGCAAAGAGATGAAATGACACATTCAAGAGCATACGTGCAAGGTTAATTGTAAAATCCCAGTACAATTCCAGTCTCCTGACTCTGCTCATTCTGTGCACTATGATTTTATTGAAAGAAGAAAATGGTAGATTATAAAGAAGAAATAATAGGGAACTTCTTTGCATTTCTAGCCTGGAGAATTCCATAGACTATATAGTCCACAGGATCGCAAAGAGTTGGGACACGACTGAGAGACTTTCACTTTCAATAACTGGGAAAATATCCAGGAAACAGTTAAACAAATGATTAATTGTTCACTCGTATGAGCAAATCTCTTGTAATCCCAATGTTGATTCCTTTTGTTTTCTAGAAAAAAGGAAAGAAACTCTGAGCCCTTTACGTATTTATTATCTCATTTAGTACTCAAAATATCCTCATGAAGAGAATTACTTAAGAACTGGAGAAACTGAGATTCAAAATAAGTAACCTGTCATAGTTACCAGAAATCTTACAAATAAATGATAAAGCTAGAATTAAGAAAACCAAACTCATCTGATTTCAAAGCCAAAGCCCATTTTTCCACACTTCTTTCAGACACTTCACAGCAGTAACCTCCAAATAATTCCTTTCAACAGTTTGTGCTTACATCTCCAAAATATAAGAATTATGCTTATTAGAAAAGTCACAGCAAAATAGGCATTTTAAAAGGATAAGTTTTTTTTTTTTTTTTTAATGTCTACAGGTTCTAATTTCCTCTGCTTTTGCACAATAAGCTTAAAGCACATCCCCAGTACTACCTTTCTATACTTTTTCCAGTACACATTCACCACTTTGGAAACTGCAAGATACTATTCCAGAATTGAATACCATCCTCCTTTGAAATTTTCTCCTATTCTTGACACTTTACCCATATTTAGAGCTTTAATTCCTGTAGTTCTAATTCAATTAATTCCTTTATTAAACTTGTATTTTTTCTATTCTTATTCTATTCTTGCACTCATATCCACTGAAAATCTTCAACAGCTCCATCAATAAAGCTGGAGTTTTATAAAAATCAGTTTTTATAATGAGAATGTACATGTGGACACAGACGGGGAAGTGGGGTGGGATGAATTGGGAGATTAATTCTGACATAAATACACTGCCATATGTAAAATAGCCAGTGGGAACCTGAGCTCAGCTTGGTGCTGTGATGACCTAAATGGGTGAGATGGGGTAGGAGAGGGAGGGAGGGGATATATGTATGCATGTGGCTGTCACTGTATAGCAGAAACTAATACAACATTGTAAAGCAATTATACTCCAATAAAAAAGAGTTTTTTACATGTCTGTGAAGAAACTGTAAAAAGAATTGAAAACTATAATGTTTCTGACAGACAATGTTTTGTTAAAAGGTTTACAGTGCTCAGGTAGGGGAAAGAATTAAGGAACCAAAAAAAATTATGTTCGTAATACTAACATTGGTTTTTAAAAAATATTTGGACTGAAAGCTCTGACGCAGTACATCAAATGTCACACTATCACAAAAGTTATGCTGGTGATTCTGTACTCTGGTTGACGTTCCTGCTCAGCTTTCTGGCCATCTTCACCAAGTGGCACTCACTGATGTACCCATCTTGGACCACACAGACCAGTGAGTTGAACACCTCCCAAGTAATCTCCATCAACACCACATAAACAATGCTGAGACCTTCCTGAATTCTTGACTCAAAATCTTGAAACATAAGAAAATGACTGTTAAATTTAAGTCACACTGAACTCCGGAGTATTTTGTTACACAGCAGCAGATAACTGGAATAGTCATTAACATTTTTATTAAGTCAGCAAGAAAGAAATTGAATAAACCTGTATTTTCTTTTCCTTTTTGGAAACCAAATATATGTACTCTTTTACACTTATTTCCCACTTTACTCCTTAAACCTTAAATGACAACATACAACTATTTTAATCCTTAACTTTCTGATTATGATAGCAAATTTCAATATGTAATACAATATTCTAAAGTTTCTGTCAACAGAAAAATCTCATTTTGTATTTAAAGAAAATTTTGTACACTGAGAAATTAATAAATTACAAAGAAACAAGCAACTTCTCACCATTTAAAAAATACTTAATCAACTAAAGCATAAAGTAACTTCCATCTAGAAAACAAACAAATGACACAATTAAGAGGAAGTAGCAGTATGGCCCTGGGAAGACTGTAAGGGAGTGATACACTCAAATAAGGAAAAAATGAGAATAATAAATGAAAAACAAATGCAGAGTCTGCTGTCACTATCCTATCCAACCAACTGGTATTTTAAAAATTACTTGATGAATATCTGTAAAAAGGGTCAACATCCAGAACACTGAAAATACCAAATGCTAGTGATGATGTGAAGCAATAGGAACTCTGATTTACTACAGAAAGAATGCAAAATAGTACGGCTACTTTGGAAGCCAGCTTGACAATTTCTTAAAAAATTAAACATACAATCCAGCAATTGCATTCCTTGGTATTTACCCCCAAAAGGTGAAAACATGTCCATACAAAAAAGCTACACACAGATGTTTATATATTTTATTCTTAATTGCCAAAATTTGGAAGCAACCAGGATGTCCCCCCACGGGTGAATGAATAAACTGTGATATATCCAAACAATGAAATATTATTTGTGCTCTTATTAAGCCATTAAGACATGGAAGAAACTTAAACGCATATTCAGTTCAGTTCAGTCGCTCAGTCATGTCCAACTCTTTGCGACCCCATGAACCGCAGCATGCCAGGCCTCCCTGTCCATCACCAACTCCCTGAGTCCACCCAAATCCATGTCCATTGAGTCGGTGATGCCATCCAACCATTTCATCTTCTGTTGTCCCCTTCTCTTCCTGCCCTCAATCTTTCCCAGCATCAGGGTCTTTTCAAATGAGTCAGCTCTTCGCATCAGATGGCCAAAGTACTGGAGTTTCAGATTCAGCATCAGTCCTTCCAATGAACACCCAGGATTGATCTCCTTTAGGATGGACTGGTTGGATCTCCTTGTAGTCCATGGGACTCTCAAAGAGTCTTCTCCAACACCACAGTTCAAAAGCATCAATTCTTCGGCGCTCAGCTTTCTTTATAGTCTAACTCTCACATCCATACACGACCACTGGAAAAACGCATATTATTAAATGAAAAAAGCCAATTTAAAAGGCTACGTATGGTATGATTCCAAATATATGACATTCTGGAAAAGGCAAAATTATGGAGCAAATAAAAAGAGATCAGAGATTGACAGGGATAGGGAGATGGGGAAGAGAAACAGACATATAAAGAAAGCACAGAAAAATTTTAGGGCAGTGAAAATATTCTGTTAAGATATTATAATGTAAAAAAAAAAAGATATTATAATGATACATATATGTTACTACACTTATGCCCAAATCCACAGAATGTACTGAAAATAACACCACAGCTTTGAGTGATTATCATGGGTCAATGTAGGCTTATCCTTAGTTTAAAAAAAGAAAAAGGTACCATTCTGGTGAATGATTTTGATAATAGGTAGGAAAGGCTACACATGTGTGGGAGAAAGGGTAAATCTCTGTAGCTTCTCCTAAATTTTGTTGTAAACCTATAACTGTTCTTTCAAGTCTTTTTAAAAATTGGTTGATTTAACAGTCAAATAATGGGAATTAAAAAATGACATGTATATCAGTTAATGTGACAGCATTAAGACCAAAGAACATAAATGTAATATATACATAGTTATTACTTATGCAAGTCATTTACTATTTTGAGGTCTATTTTTCTATCTGCAAGTTGGGATAGTTGCTGCAACCTTACTGGTCACTGATGATCAGAAACAACATACACAGAGCACCTTGCACCGTATTAGCCCCAGTGCTGAATGAGAAGTGCAGTAGTACAGCTTTAAATTATTATTATTACTATGAGGAAAAGGCATAAAATAATATATAACACCTATAACAAGCAATCAAATAATAGAAATTAGAAGGCAACCAAATCTAAAATGTAACCAACATAAAATGCTATGGTCACATTCATTTTACTAGTATTCAGAGCCTACTATAACTTCGAGGTACAATGCTACTATAAGAAAGAACAGACTGACAGAAGCATTTTACTGCTGCTACTGCTGCTGCTAAGTCACTTCAGTCGTGTCCGACTCTGTGTGACCCCACAGACGGCCT
>NW_011494903.1:5692913-5702822 GCF_000754665.1 Bison bison bison
CAGCCCACCAGGCTCCCCCGTCCCTGGGATTCTCCAGCCAAGAACACTGGAGTGGGTTGCTATTTCCTTCTCCAATGCATGCAAGTGAAAAGTGAAAGTGAAGTCGCTCAGTCGTATCCGACTCTTAGCGACCCCATGGACTGCAGCCTACCAGGCTCCTCCGTCCATGGGATTTTCCAGGCAAGAGTGCTGGAGTGGGGTGCCATTGCCTTCTCCGAGAAGCATTTTAAGGCTAACTCAATTCTATTCTAGGCTAATCGTTGAGAATATGGTAATTATAGAAGTGGCTTTCTGTCACTGACAAAAGTGAAATCTTAAGAAAAAGTGTAGTTAACTAAAATCAACATAAAATAATTAATTGTAATAAAAAGAAAAATTCTCCCTTGCAAAACAGGTTACTAAAAGTCAACAAAGATGTATGTGACAAATGCTCAAAAGTGGTTAAGATTTTTGTGAAGAGAGCCAAAGAGATCAAGTCAGGAAAAAATACTTATTCTCACAGGAATAACGAGATGAGGAAGTTACCGAATGAACTGGATTAGGAATAGGTATAAGAAAACATTCACAAATGAATACCTAGCAAAATGAGCAAAGCAAAAGACTAAAACAAATTTATGACCCAGAAGACTAGAAGAGTATGCAATACTGGGTTCTTGGTGTATTTGCAAAGAATGGAAGAAAAAAAAGAAATCAAGAAATGTGAGTGGAACATGGGAAAATGAACAGATAACACAAACCAAAAGTTACGCAGGATGTAAGGTACTTTCTCTTGGCACAGCCTCAAAAAGAAATAGACTTCAAACAACAGGAATAGTGGCAAGAACAGAGGTTTTAATTATAATTCCACCACTTACATGACTTTGGATTATTTAATTAGCCTCTTCAGTGCTAAGTCACTTCAGTCATTTCTGACTCTGTGCGACCCCATAGACAGCAGCTCACCAGGCTACCCCGTCCCTGGGATTCTCCAGGCAAGAACACTGGAGTGGGTTGCCATTTCCTTCTCCAATGCATGAAAGTGAAAAGTGAAAGTGAAGTCGCTCAGTTGTGTCCGACTCCTAGCAACCCCATGGATTGTAGCCTAACAGGCTCCTCCGTCCATGGGATTTTCCAGGCAAGAGTACTGGAGTGGGGTGCCATTGCCTTCTCTGAGCCTCTTTAAAGGTCTTAGCAAATATAAAGAGATAATAGTACCCAGTGCACAGTTATTTTAAAGATTAAGTGAGATAACGTATACAAAAATCAGTGAGAAGACAGTAAACACTGTCTTTTGAGATTCTATAGTAGAAAAGGTGTTTTAACTTCCCACTTTACGTTTATGAAATACCTGTGTAAGTAGACAAAATGACTTGCTTAATAACACTGTAAAACACTATCCTTTAAAAATGCAATTATTGTCTCTTAATCTGATGATAGTAAGGATATAAGATATATAAAATTGCATTAACAAAGATACTGGTATGCTGAAAGTAAGAAGGAAAAGCGCCTTTGGCAGAGGCCCCTGGGAAGTATCATAAAAAACTGAAGCAACATCTTGGATGGGGATGGGGAAAGCAAACTTTGAAAGACAAAATGAGATGAGAATCTAAGAAAACTCATGTCATGTAGCAAGACTGGGAGTTTTCTGTTATTGCTGATAACAATAGCAGTTAATAACTCCTATGCAAGGTACTAGCTGCTTTATATTCCTATAGTACTATTCAATTTTTATGGCAATCGTGCAACACAGGTATTATTCATCATTAAAAATTGATTACCTACTAGGTACCAGACACTATGAATACAACTATACACCAGACAATATAGTGTCCCTGCCCTTACCAACTTGCAAACTACTGCAGAATCTGAAACTCTTTTAAAGAGGTAAGCAATTTGCCTAAATTCACACAGTCAAAAACAACAGAGTGAAAATATGGACTCAAATCTAAAAATCCATGCTCCTAACCACTTAACACAATTTTTAAAAAATTTCTACAATGCTGACAAACTATGAAACTATTAAGTGAAAGTCACTCAGTTGTGTCCGACTTTTTGCGATCTCATGGACTGTGACCCATGAGGCTCCTCTGTCCATGAAATTCTCCAGGCAAGAATACTGGAGTGGGTAGTCATTCCCTTCTCCAGGGATCCAACCCAGGTCTCCTGCATTGCAGACAGGTTCCTTTACCATCTGAGCCACCAAGGAAGACCCATGAAACTATATGAACTTATATAAAATTTCCTTAAAAAACATTAAAAAAAAATCACACTACTCAAATGTTTTATTAATAATTTTATAAAATAATTTTATTTATTTTTAATTCAATATATTCTGTGTTAACTTCAGTTTTAACACATAAAAGATTAAAAATTCAGATATTAGATCCAGAGAAAAACAGCTGTTATCCAAAGTTAACAGCTAACTATTTTCACTGAGTTTCACGTTATCTGATCTAGTTTGATTAATCACTTAGGCAATACAAATTAAAAAATTCTAAAGATAAAAACAATGGTTCTGCGTGGAAAGCAAAGACTGGAGCAAACAAATTAGAACAATGCCATCTATAGGACAATTAGTAGAATGCAGACAACTAACTGAATTCTTAACCACCTTCATTAGGAACTTCTAGAATGTTAATTAGTCATCAGTAAAACACTCAGAATTGGATCTTATCTTATACCTTATAAGACTAAACATTAATAAGACCCTATTTGTAAATCTAATATACTACTATATTTCAAGTTTCTACAAATAGTAGTGAACACATCTGCCAATGCTGGCTGGGTTTTATCATTTATTAATAAATACCCTGTAGTCTCATATTCAAGCTAAACAGCTGGTATATAATACAGACTTTATAAAGAATCTGCCTGCAATGCGGGAGACCTGGGTTCAATATCTGGGTTGTGAAGATCCCCTGGAGAAGGGAACGGCTTCTTGCCTGGAGAATTCCATGGACAGAGAAGTCTGGCAGGCTATATACAGTCCATGGGGTTCAAAGAGTCGGACACGACTGAGCAACTTTCACTCACTTATTCTTTGACTATACAGACCTTTGTCAGCGAAGTGATGTCTTTGCTTTTTAACACATTTTCTAGGTTTTCCATAGCTTTTCTTCTAAGGAGCAAGAGTCTTTTAATTTCAGGGCTGCAGTCACCGTCCAAAGTGATTTTGGAGCCCAGGAAAATAAATTCGTTACTGTTTCCATTTTTCCCCCATCTGTTTGCCATGATGAAGTGACTGGACCATATGCCATGATCTTAGTTTCTGAATGTTGAGTTTTAAGCCAGCGAGAGTCTCTGCAGTTCTTTGCTTTCTGGCATTACAGTGGCATCTGCATTATCTGAAGCTGTTGGTATTTTCCCCAGCAACCTTGATTCCAGCCTGTGATTCTTCCAGCTCAGTGTTTCACATGATGTACTCTGCATATAAGTTAAATTAACAGGGTGACAATATACAGCCTTGACATACTCCTTTCCCAATTTGGAACCAGTCTGTTGTTCCACGTCTGGTTCTAACTGTGGCTTCTTGACCTGCATACAGGTTTCTCAAAAGACAGGTAAAGAGTTCTGGTATTCCCATCTCTTTAAGAATTTTCCACAGTTTGTTGTGATCCACACAGTCAAAGGCTTTAGCGTAGCCAATGAAGTAAAAGTAGATGTTTTTCTGGAATTCCCTTGCTTTTTCCATGATTCAACGGATGTTGGCAATTTGATCTCTGGTTCCTCTGCCTTTTCTAAATCCAGTTTGTACATCTGTAAGTTCTCAGTTAATGTACTGCTGAAGCCTAGCTTGAACGATTTTGAGCATTATCTAGCATGTGAAATGAGCGCAACTGGATGGTAGTGTGAACACTCTTTGGCATTACCCTTGTTTGGGACTGGAATAAACAGAAGCTAACTTTAATTGGTTCAGTTATTTTAAAACATTATCTTTCAAATGTATTTTTCTTTAACTCTGTCTACAGAAATATTACTGGGAAGTACCTAAAAATACTGAAAGGTGGTGGAAAGCAAGTGATAGTTCAAATCTAGAAACATACTGCGTATCTACCATGTCACCACTTACATTCTTTAAAATCCCCTTTATCAAAGATAGGGTATCAATTTCCAAGGGTTTGCTTTTTGACATTTCATCATTTACCTTGTCAACAAAATTGCTATGATTTATTAAGAAAACAAACAAACAAAAAAAAGGGCAATCTCAGAAAGACTGTTACTTGCCCAGCTTCATGAAATGAGTAAGTTTAGTTCAGTTTAGTTCAGTCACTCAGTCGTGTCCAACTCTTTGCGACCCCATGAATTGCAGCACGCCAGGCCTCCCTGTCCATCACCAACTCCCAGAGTTCACTGAGACTCACGTCCATAGAGTCAGTGATGCCATCCAGCCATCTCATCCTCTGTCGTCCCCTTCTCCTCCTACCCCCAATCCCTCCCAGCATCAGAGTCTTTTCCAATGAGTCAACTCTTCGCATGAGGTGGCCAAAGTACTGGAGTTTCAGCTTTAGCATCATTCCTTCCAAAGAAATCCCAGGGCTGATCTCCTTCAGAATGGTCTGGCTGGATCTCCTTGCAGTCCAAGGGACTCTCAAGAGTTTTCTCCAACATCACAGTTCAAAAGCATCAATTCTTCAGCGCTCAGCTTTCTTCACAGTCAGAAAAGGCAAATTAAGCACCTTATAGAATACAACCTACTATAAGTTTTATGCTTTATATTACTTTGTAGTAAACCCAAATACCACGGAAAACAAGTCAGAGTGAACCCAGAGAAATCAGACAGAAGTATGCTTGATACTTCCCACAACTTATCCCAGTTTAAAAGTATAATACTCACTAATGGCGAAAGGAAAACTGAACTCCAGTTTTCTTTCATGCATAGCTTTTATGAACACAAAGATTTCTAAGAATATACACCCAAATTAGGTAACCTCAAAATGAGATTTAACCTATACTATTAATAGCATGATTTTCCTTATTCAAAAATCCAACAAGTATATTTATGGTAAGAGATCAGCACAGAAATTATGATAAGGACTCAATTTTTAAGAAATGGATCAAAATCCAAGGTCATTATTATAAAACAAGAGGGTAGGAAATGGGTAGCAATAGAAATTTTACCTGACTCATGGTAAAATGTAATTTACATAAGTCTATAATGACAAAATCAGAATAGTGAGAACAAAAGAACTTTGCAGCAGTGAGAGAAATGGAGTGAAAAGCAAAGTGGCTATGCTGCTGCTTCGAAGTCGCTTCAGTCGTGTCCGACTCTGTGCGACCCCAGAGACAGCAGCCCACCAGGCTCCCCCGTCCCTGGGATTCTCCAGGCAAGAACACTGGAGTGGGTTGCCATTTCCTTCTCCAATGCAGGAAAGTGAAAAGTGAAAGTGAAGTCGCTCAGTCGTGTCCAACTGTTCTCGACCCCATGGTCTGTAGCCTACCAGGCTCCTCCATCCATGGGATTTCCTAGGCAAGAGTACTGGAGTGGTGTGCCATTGCCTTCTCCAAAAACTCGTCAAAGTTTGATATAAACATTATGGTTAAGCCTTATGATTAAACATTATGATTTAAACTTTTTCAAAAGTTGCTGAAACAAGTCCAAAAGTACTTTAAGATGAGAGAAAAGACTCAGGTGGTCTATGAAAGAAATATAAGAAACCAACAAAAAGACATGTAAGATCCCAGATAGGTTAAAGAGGCCCCTGAAAATATATAAGGTAACCAAGCTACTGAGATCAGGAGTGCAATGGTGGTGATGGTCTTGGCAATGAGCAGAGTTATTCTTTGCTGGAAAACAATTATAAAATGAGTCTATTTTAAGAGCAAAAGAACAGAATATGCTGTGTCTATTCTTTGAAGTAGATATGAAAGTCTTATAATTACCATTTGAGAACATTGCTTCTTGTTCTATATTAATGTGTTCTTTGTTATCAAAAGAGTATCAGTCAATAATTACCAAATTCACCCTACTAAAAAAATTAAAGAATCAACTCTAAATTTATACAATCAAGTAACAGAAGTTGAGAATCAACTCTAAACTTAACACAACCAAGTATCAAAAGTTGAGAGTCACATACATCCTCAAGTGTTCAATTCTCACGTGAGGTCTACCTGTATGATTTCACTGAGTATCAGCAGTGTACCATTTTTTACCTAATGTCTTTCTTTAAAATGGCTATTTGTTGAAATGCTAGCACAAATCATTAAGATGCTTGTAACAAGTACTTCTCAAGTGACACAAACCTAAACGGCTTTCAAGTTCTGACATCATCTATTTATATCTTCTTAGTCTTTGAAAGTCATTTTGCGAAGATTGTGTGTCACTTTCCGGAAATACTTTGGTTGGCCCAAAAGTTTGTTTGAGTTTTCTGTAAAATGTTATGAAAAGCCTGAACAAACTTTGGGGCCAACCCTAGGGGGTTCCCAGGTGGCGCTAGTGGTAAAGAACTCTTTTACCGGCCAATGAAGGAGACGTAAAATACGCAGGTTCAATCCCTGGATCGGGAAGATCCCTTGGAGGAAGGCATGGCAACCTATTCTAGTATTCTTGCCTGGAAAATCCCTTGAACAGAGGAGCCTGGCAGGCTATAGTCCATAGGGTCACAAAGAGTTGGACATGGCAGTAGTGACTTTGTAAGCACACACAGTCTGTGAAGATGCTTGCGTTTGTGTCATTTGTGAAAAGCTCTTTCTGACTACCCCTTTTTAGCCCATGAAATCAGGATGTAATGTGCAATAGTTATAATTTTCTGATATCTATATCCCCCATCTCTTACAGAGTTCCAATTAGGGAGATTCAACCAAGCAGTCAGTGATGGACAGGGAAGCCTGGCGTGCTGCAGTCCGTGGGGTCACAAAGAGTCGGACACAACTGGGCAACTGAACTGAACTGAATCTCTTCCCAAAAAGTTGCCTAATGTAATAGCTAAAAATGATGAGAGCCTATACCCTGAAAACGGCAAAAGAATATTATTATCAAATGTGCAAGAGAAATTTTATTGAGTTTCAAATATAACAACCCATTTTACTCACAGTTTCGTAAGTAATAAGTGGCAGAGCTGGGATTCAAACCCAGGAACCTGGCATCAGGGACCAAGTCATTAGAGACTGTAGTATATAGACTTCTTGTCACAATGCATTGTAGAATTAATAAGATCAACTATAATATCTGAAAGTTTTAAACGGTAACTTTAGAAGATAATGAAGACAGTTCTGTTAAAGTCTATATTCAGCTTACTGAGTATTAAGCCCAGTATTGATGACTACTAAACACCTAGTTTGTGTTGTTCTAAAAAAGTTCTATTTCTGTTAACACTGCAATTAACAAGAATCTGTAGAGCAATGTCAGAGGCTTTTTCATCATGCATATGAATCAATTTGCTATGTTAGGAAAAAAGTAGACAATTCTGTGCTTTTGTAAACAAATGTACTTCAAATGCAAATATCTTGTGTTATCAGTCATTAACTTGCCACATACTTTCCCTACAGAATCAAAAGCTCCTTTTCTATTGCAATAAGCACTGTAAACTTCATCACACGATATGTTCAAAATTATGCTTTTCAAATAAGGATGAAAATAAAGTTTATAGAAGCACATAGTAAAACAAGAGAAAGGTAAGGCAAGACATAAATATAGCAATGTGATACTGTCTACTGACATATGGAAGGACTACCTTTGATTCTGAAAGTTTTATCTTTCCTACTTTACCCTTTTTCTATTAAATATGCCCCCTATTGTGGGGAGGGGAGATAACAATTCTGTCCCACAATTTCATCTAGTGAAAGACTGGTATTAAACACTTTGGTATTTCCAATACAAAAGTGAAGAGATGGCTTTACTTTGGCCAGATGCTAACTTGTTTCAGAAAAAGTTGCCCATTTCTTCTCAATTAAAGCAATAATTTAGTAAATAACTTCAAAAATACAGGTTATCTGTCTAAATTACCAGAAAAAAAAATTCCAACATCAAAATGAAACTTGTACCTTTCATAAAGCAATTATCTACTTTTATCAGGAAACTTAAATTTGGATAATGTGTATTGAAAAAAGAAATTTCACTAATTTTTCTTTCCTTCGGGAAATAAGTGGTTTGGGAAAAAAGAAAGAAAGCAAAATTACCACAAATAAAATGACAATTCATTTGCAACTGAGTACAGTCATTTCACATATATTTTCCCACTGGAGATAATGATGTGGTAAAGAAATGGATACCAGATGCTTTTTAGTCTGTTTTCTACCAATGATAATAAATGATGAAATGTGATTTCACTAACTTATAAGCTAACAGCTGGATCCTTAGGGAGTGTGGTATAAGTGTAAGGTATTTCTGATATGTTCAGCTAGCATCTCTTCCACAAAACACAAAGGCATGCCAAGGAGATCCTTAGGCATGTGTTACTGCTACTATCATGTGATAAGATTTGTATCATCTTTCTACATCAAAAAAAAGGTCAGAAACTACTTTAATGAGAATGATGAACAGGAATGGCTATTTTTTAAAAAAATCCTCTTTTGACTATGAGGACTTCCCTGCAGTTCAGAAGGTAAAGAGTCTGCCTGCAATGTAGGAGACCCAGGTTTCATCCTTCAGTCAGGAAGATGACCTGGAGAAGGGAATGGCAACCCACTCCAGTATTCTTGCCTGGAGAATCCCATGGACAGAGGATGCTGGCAGGCTACAGTCCATGGGGTTGCAGAGTCGGACATGACTAGCAACTACTACTAACACTATTTTTGACTATGAATGAATAAAAGGTAAAGACAGAAACTGTTTCAACCATGTAAATCCTGTGCATGCATGTGTACATGCTGAGTTGCTCAGTCGTGTCCAACTCTTTGGGACCCCATGAACTGTTGCCTACCAGGCTCTTTTGTCCATGGAATTCTCCAGGCAAGAATACCAGAGTGGGTAGCCATTCCCTCCTCCAAGGGATCTTCCTGACCCAGGGATCGAACCCAGGTCTCCTGCATTGCAAGCAGACTCTTTACTGTCTGAGCCCCATGTAAACGTTAATACATTCCTAATACTAAAATAATTATCTCCCTTTGATTCTATAGTTATGATACATCCTCAGTGTGTTTTCATAAGAGTATTGTTTTGAGAACAAAACTCCCATCAAGAATTACTGGGGCAAAAAGACTGCATTGAACCTGTGCTTGTGCTTAGTTGTTCAGTCATGTCCAACTCTTTGCAGCCCCATGGACTGTAGCCTGCCAGGTTCCTTTGTCCATGGGGATTCTCCAGGCAAGAATACTGGAGTGGGTTGCCATGCCCCTCCCCAGGGGATCTTCCCAAGCCAGGGATCGAACCCAGGTCTCCCGCACTGCAGGTGGATTCTTTACTGTCTGAGCCACCAGGGAAGCCCCTGTACTGATCTCAAAACTTCATCAAACAAGAGCTTTAGGCCTATAATTTACCTAATGTGATAAAAAGATGTACGCAGGAAGAGCTGGTATAGGGAGGGATCGAGTCAACTGAGGAGTCTGGTTAACTGATTTTTTCTGGAATAGATTTATAACAAACACCCTAAGATAAAATATTCAAAATGAAGCTTTCTATTATTTGTAGTTCTATCCAAAATTTTAATATTAAAAATAAGAATAAAGAAATGATTATATACAAGGTTATATAATACAAGTGGTTGATAAACCACACTGAAAAAACACTAATGCTATTTTAAATGTAAATAATATACAATTTTAAATGAAAAATAAAACTTTTATGAGGAAATGCCCTTTTTAAAAGTCTCAAAGTTTGAAGTTAAAATAGTATTTAAAATGTAGCTATTATTAAAATTAAAATGGCAAAGCAAAAATCTCAAAACTCCACAAGTTCTCCAAATGATATACTCTGTAACTGGGCAAATTACTAAACTCCCCTCAAATTCAGTTTACATTTACTTCAGTTTTGAAGGCAATAAATAAAAATGGGTT
>NW_011494903.1:5702922-5707766 GCF_000754665.1 Bison bison bison
ATGTGAGAAATAGTCAATATAAAAGTAATAACCTGCTTTCTGGCACTGAAAGTAATAAAAATTTTTCCTACGGTTTAATAAGCAGTTATGGCAACAATAGCCATTATCCATAGGTTTAAAGACTATTGACATTCAGTACGTATCGGGGTGAACTACAAAATGTGAGACATTTATTGCTCACCAAGTATCCATGTGCTGTCCACATGTCCCAGACCCTTAACAATAGAGCAGGGCCATGAGACTGGTTCTGGTTAATGGGATATGAGTAGAAATGACCTGTTTGTCATTTCATGACTGAAACATTTAAGAGCCAATGGAACAATGGAAAACTAGACATTTTTATAAAAATACACTTCTACATAAGTAAAAAAAAAACCTCATGCTATAAACCCAATTTGTTTCACATCTTTCTCTTTACCTATACACACTTATTTTTGCATGCCGAACCACTTGATTTAGTTTCATTATGACACTTCACCCTAGAAAAAGAACATTCTCCTACACAATAATAAAGTATCACACTTAAATTTAATGTTGATACAATTATCTACTATATAGTCCATATTCAAATTTCCTTGATTACTTCAATAAAGTCCTCTAAAGGGACAATCCAGGATCAATCAATTAATCAACAATGACATTGTATCTGGTCATTGTATCTTTTAGTCTTCTTCAACCCAGAACCCTTTTCCAAACTAGGTTTCTAATTTTTTTTTTTTTTTCAGGGGGGGGAAGGGGCAGCAGCGGGGGAGGAATGTGTGTGGAGCCTGTGGCTTGACGGATCTTAGTTCCCTGAGGAGGTATCAAACCCTGAGACCTGGCAGTGAGTCCTAACTACTGGACTGCCAGGGAATTCCTGTTTTTAATCTTTCAAACCACTGATATTTTGAGGAGCTAATGTCAATTGTTTTACAGAGTCTTCTTTAAGTTAAACTGTTTTGCTTTTTTCCCCTCATGATTAGAGTCAGGTTAAAAGAGGCTCGTTTTTATACATACGTGCTATGCTGTGCTTAGTTGCTCAGTCGTGTCCGACTCTTTGCGACCCCATGGATTGCAACCCTCCTCTTTCCATGGGGATTCTCCAGGTAAGAATACAGGAGTGGGTTGCCATGCCCCTCTCCAGCTTTTTTAATTTTTATATATATATATATAATACACATAACAAATCTTGGCTAGTGCAGTCATCACAGAAAGCACGGAAGATATGGGGTTTTAAACTCTAGAATACATACTCTTCAGGCAAACATTAACCACTCCCACTTCAAAACTGCATGCTCAATCCTGACCTCTCCCTAAGCCTGAGGGTTACATAACCAACTCACTGTTGGGTATCTTTAACTGGCTGTCCTACAGAAAAGTTCAAATTTAGTATGTTCAAAACTCATCTCAGCCACAAAACTTAATGCTACTCTCTTCCTCTGATATTCCTTCTCTAACTCAAATTCACCTAATCTCTAAAGCCTAGTCAAGACATTTCCCTCTGCCTTTACCCATAATAACTAAGACACCAAGATTTAATTTGTATTGCTTAAATCCATTCACTACTATCAAACTAAACTGTCTTTATTCTAGAATTTTAGGATTTTTCTTTCCTAGATCTCTTGCAACACAGCTTTCAGTCTTACCATCTTCCTCATTGTTATAGCTTAATGCATTCAAAACTAAAATTTAATCAAATGACTCACCTCTTAAATCCTTAAGGAATGTAACAGAATTCAAACTCAACATTACCTACAAGGATTTACAAAATTTCTTACCTACATTTCTAGACACTTTTTGACTTGCACTGATACTTCTTTCAGTTACACTGCTATCTTCACTTTAGTCACTGGATATCAGCTTTGTAATTTTTGCCATAAGCCTTCTCTGAGGCAAAAGACATTTCATGGAGATAGAGGAACAATGACCTTTGAAGATCATTAACTTTATTCTATGTAAATTTCACAAATACTTTGATCAGGAAATATTTGCTTAGCTCCCATAGTATGTGAAAGACATCCTATTAAGAACTGTGAGAGGGACCTCCCTGGACCCCTCTGTTTCCAATGCAGGGGGGCCAGGTTTGATCCCTAGTCAGGGAACTAGATCCCACATACTGCAACCAAGACTCAGCTCAGCCAAATAAAGAACAAGAAGAAAGAACTATGAGAGATGTAAGAAAAGTTAGACATACATCCTGTTCTAGGCAGAGTTTCCAGTACAGAATGCAGATTTTTTTTTTTTAAGGCACATATACAATTACAGGTAGGCAGAAAAGGACCACAGGTGTAAGTATACTTAAAGTAAGTTTAGAGGAGGGAAAAATTATTTCTGAGTGGTAAATTATTTCTGAGTGGAAGGAAATCAGGAAAGGTTTCCTAGAAGAGGTGGCAGTTGGCAGCCTTGAAGAATATGAAAGGTGGACATGGATGTGAAGGAAATACTCTTAGTTATTGCCAATTCACTGTCTCCAAGGCAACTATTCTAAATCAGCTTTTGCCCCTACATACATGAGGAATATATTATTTTAGTAATAATGGCTCATTAAAACTGATCCTCAAAGGGAGAACGGTATAAGCAGGATGCCATCTCAGAATCTGGTAAGTGTCATTTGGGGAAAAGCTTAGAGGTGCTGTGTGCCAAGTCACTTCAGTAGTGTCTGACTCTTTGCAACCCCATGGACGTGAGCCCGCCAGGCTCCTCTGTCCATAGGATTCTCCAGGCAAGAATACTGGAATGGGCTGCCATGTCCTCCTCCAAGGGATTCTTCCTGACCCAGGGATGAACCCACATCTCTTATTTCTTTCTGCATTGGCAGGCAGGTTCTTTACCACTAGTGCCACCTGGGAAGCCCCTCAAGAGAACACCTGACCAATTTCTAAGCAAGTTTCTCCAGATTCCTATAGTCTTCATACAGGTCACAAATCAAGACACAGATTCACAATAACAAAATCTTTTTTTTCCTCTTAGTTTAGCTAAGAATTTCTCAAAGGGAAGATGAATGACATCAAAAGAATAAAGCAATACAAGAATTTATAGATATTAAAAGAGCAGACATGCTTATTCACTATAGCATTTCTATCCTAAAACACAATTCACCACGTAAGTTTTTCCCACAAATAAAACTATTTTAAATATTGGATATAGTAACATCCTTTCCTCCTGGAAGAGCTGAGTTAGTGTGTAAGCTTATATAATAATTATTTAGAGATAGACAACTGATACTGAAAAACAGAAGTAACAGCTTCTATATCTCCCTTTTCTTTTACCTTTTCTCCCCAATATTAAAAAAGGTGAGATAAATGTTTATTTCTTTATAGAGCAAAGAGGTGCAAATTGCAAAAGCAACATTTTTATTGGAGTATACCCTGCACAGCTGAAAATACACAACACAAAACTGCTTCTGCAAGCACATTTAAGATAACAGTACTAATCCTGACTATCATATGCTCACAAGTCATTGTTAGCAGGAAAATGGAAGGGGAGAAAGCTAAAAGGAAACCGTTTCATAGGCTATTATAATAGTCAAAACATAAAGTAATGAGAATATAAACTAGGGTAAAGGCAATGAAAACAAAAGTATATATGAGAACAACGTTTTGCAGGCTGAAGTGAAGAAAAGATAAAAGCAAAGACAGAAATAGTCAAAAAATACTTTTGAGCCCAGGGTGCCCGTGAAGAAAGTGCCACTTACTGATCCCAGATCTTTTTCAAGTCTTCCGGCATAGAGATTCAAGAGGTAGGCTTTTCTAGTAAAGGTAACTGGGTTGTCCAAAGAAGGAAAGGATGAAATGAAGGTAAATGATGCAGGCACCAATTGTGTGCTAGAACAAGGAAAGTATTATATTCATTCTCAACCTTTGAAAATCTTGGTTCTACTTTTTAAGTTGTTCATTTAAACAACATTAAAATCACCTTTTAGGCCTCACCATTTACTAACATATATGCACACACAAAATTGCAAAACTAGGACTGCAATAATCATACTGTTAAAACTTGCTTATTTCCTTTAATGGTATATTGTTGCTACTAAGTCACTTCAGTCATGTCTGACTCTGTGCAACCCCAAAGACAGCAGCCCACCAGGTTCCTCTGCCCCTGGGATTCTCCAGGCAAGAATACTCAAGTGGGCTGCCATTTTCTTCTCCAATGCATGCATGCACATTTGCTTCAGTTGTGTCCAATTTTGTGCAACCCTATGGACAGCAGCCCACCAGGCTCCTCTGTCCACGGGATTCTCTAGGCAAGAATACTGGAGTGGGCTGCCATTTCCTTCTCCAAATGGTATATTACTTGTTAGTAATTTATCTAGTATATTACTTGTTAGTAATTTATCTAGTATACAGAGTCCTACTTCCTTAAAAAAAAAAAAAAGATGCACAGTGTATACCATCAACTATTTAACTGCTATTTATATTCATTTAGTTAGTTGGGTTTTTTTGTTGGTGGTGAGTTGATTTTCCAACTTTTATGTATTTATATTTCACTAAAGAATGCTCAAACTACCGCACAATTGCACTCATCTCACACGCTAGTAAAGTAATGCTCAAAATTCTCCAAGCCAGGCTTCAGCAATATGTGAACCGTGAACTTCCTGATGTTCAAGCTGGTTTTAGAAAAGGCAGAGGAACCAGAGATCAAATTGCCAACATCCACTGGATCATGGAAAAAGCAAGAGAGTTCTAGAAAAACATCTACTTCTGCTTTATTGACTATGCCAAAGCCTTTGACTGTGTGGATCACAATAAACTGTGGGAAATTCTGAAAGAGATGGGAATACCAGACCACCTGACCTGCCTCTTGAGAAATCTGTATGCAGGTCAGGAAGCAACAGTTAGAACTGGACATGGAACAACAGACTGGTT
>NW_011494903.1:5708140-5710729 GCF_000754665.1 Bison bison bison
AGCTCCAAAATCACTGCAGATGGTGACTGCAGTCATGAAATTAAAAAACGCTTACTCCTTGGAAGGAAAGTTATGACCAACCTAGATAGCATATTGAAAAGCAGAGACATTACTTTGCCAACAAAGGTTCGTCTAGTCAAGGCTATGGTTTTTCCAGTAATCATGTATGGATGTGAGAGTTGGACTGTGAAGAAGGCTGAGCACCGAAGAATTGATGCTTTTGAACTGTGGTGTTGGAGAAGACTCTTGAGAGTCCCTTGGACTGCAAGGAGATCCAACCAGTCCATTCTGAAGGAGATCAGCCCTGGGTGTTCTTTGGAAGGGATGATGCTAAAGCTGAAACTCCAGTACTTTGGTCACCTCATGCGAAGAGTTGACTCACTGGAAAAGACTCTGATGCTGGGAGGGATTGGGGGCAGGAGGAGAAGGGGACGACAGAGGATGAGGGGGGCTGGATTGCATCACTGACTCGATGGACATGAATCTCAGTGAACTCCAGGAGCTGGTGTTGGACAGGGAGGCCTGGCGTGCTGCGATTCATGGGGTCGCAAAGAGTCGGACACGACTGAGTGACTGATATGATCTGATTACCAATACTGCAAAAGGACATTTAAAAATATGAATTTTTATGTCCTCCAAGATTTATATAGGCCAGATTCCCTGAAGTGGGATTAGTGAATAATGGGCATTTAAAATTTAGACTGACACAGTAGCACAAAATTATCCTCCAAAAAGGCTGTAACAAGTCCTCTCCTGCATTTCTAAACCATCAATTGTTGGAATGAAAAAAGAAGACCCAAATTCCTCCCATTTGTTTCCCTAATACACCGAACCCTAATCCTTTTCATTCATGTCCAATGTGAAGTTTCTATCTAAACTCTACAACATTAACTTAATCTATTTTTACAAGAGCTAACTGGATTTTCTTCCAGAGACTGAACTGATAAATTCTTAACAGAAGGTGGTACTCACTCGTCAACCAACAAAAAACTGTGAGGGCATTTTTGGTATTAATAACACTTGAGGGTTGCATTTGGCAGTAGTGAGTCGGACACTGAACCACAGAGCAGTCAAGCACAATGACTGTCTTATCCAAAATGCCAAGAGAACTCTCCTAACCTGTGGTTGGGAAATATACAATTGAGGTATGCTGCTCAATTTTAGGTGTAAGAAGTCTGGAAAGACAAAGAGGTTCAAGTGGGGACATAATAACAATTTAGTTTTGTGAACTACATGCAATATTGTTAAGTTTCTTTTCCTTGACCTAGTTCCTTAAGTAAGACTTTCAGTTCAGTTCAGTCGCTCAGTCATGTCCGACTCTTTGCGACCCCATGAATCACAGCACGCCAGGCCTCCCTGTCCATCACCAACTCCCGGAGTTCACCCAGACTCACGTCCATCGAGTCAGTGATGCCATCCAGCCATCTCATCCTCTGTCGTCCCCTTCTCCTCCTGCCCCCAATCCCTCCCAGCATCAGAGTGTTTTCCAGTGAGTCAACTCTTCGGATGAAGTGGGTTTCTAAAGAAACTTAATCTGACTGATGTCTTCTGAAATTCTCTGCTTCAATTTTTGACTACTGTGGCTTACAGGTATAGATTATTTCTCTTCTTGTTCTGCGAGATTTAATGTATATGTTTGTCAGTGGATGCACTATTTTGGATGCAACCTTGGACACTGGAAAGAAGAAACTGAAACCAGAACTTAAGAGATTTTTCAAAAGATGCCCAAAGTTCTTCAGCCATTTCTGAATTAATACCTTTAATACTTTTTACTTCTTAAAATCATGATTTCTTTGTGTCCCTAACTCTGTGTTCCCTACACAGTACCTGGACAGTAACTGTACTACATACAAAGTCAGCTCAATAAACTTTCAATAAGAGGTTGGGTCTTTAATACTAGGAAATTTACAAACAAATCTTAATGAAAACTGGTTTATTATTTAGGAAACTTCTATAGGACATAGACTAAAGAGGGCCCAAAACATAAAAACAAACAAAACCTAAGCATCCATAATATATAATATGTGGTTGTTCACCCCATAGTCAGAGGGCTATCATATGTAAAATTAATTTACACATACTTGGTTTTGTTAAGCTGTCGAGACATTTTGCAAGATTAATTTTTTGGCAGTCATATCTTTACACTCAAATCAGGACTTTTTTTTTTTTTAATTGTCTTTCAGCATGTAAATATTTTGCACAGTGGCAGCTGGAGTGTGCACAGAATTTTTGTGTTTTAGTGCCATTATATTAAATATAATCTTTCTTTGCATTAACCATACTGCCTTTCAAAAGGCTGCAAAATGCCACCAGAAATGAATGAATATATTGGTTTTTCTGTACCTTGTCAGCATTGGGAATTAGCTCTAAAGCACTTCTTTTGGGAGAAGGTAGGTTGTCTAACTCAGTGAAACTAAGCCATGCCTGTGGGGCAACCCAAGACAGGTGGGTAATGGTGGAGAGATCTGACAGAATGTGGTCCACTGGAGAAGGGAGTGGCAAACCACTTCAGTATTCTTGCCTGAGAACCCCATGAACAGTATGAAAAGGCAAAATGATAGGATACTGAAAGAGAAACTCCCCAGGTCA
>NW_011494903.1:5710829-5711746 GCF_000754665.1 Bison bison bison
CAAAAACAATACCCAGCTGTGGATGTGACTGGTGATACAAGCAAGGTCCGATGCTGTAAAGAGCAATACTGCATAGGAACCTGGAATGTCAGGTCCATGAATCAAGGCAAATTGGAAGTGGTCAAACAAGAGATGGCAAGAGTGAATGTCGACATTCTAGGAATCAGCGAACTCAAATGGACTGGAATGGGTGAATTTAACTCAGATGACCATTATATCTACTACTGCACGCAGGAATCCCTGAGAAGAAATGGAGTGGCCATCATGGTCAACAAAAGAGTCTGAAATGCAGTACTTGGATGCAATCTCAAAAACGACAGATGATTTCTGTTCATTTCCAAGGCAAACCATTCAATATCACAGTAATCCAAGTCTATGCCCCAACCAGTAATGCTGAAGAAGCTGAAGTTGAGTGGTTCTATGAAGACCTACAAGACCTTTTAGAACTAACACCCAAAAAAGATGTCCTTTTCATTATAGGGGACTGGAATGCAAAAGTAGGAAGTCAAGAAACACCTAGAATAACAGGCAAATTTGGCCTTGGAATACGGAATGAATCAGGGCAAAGACTAATACAGTTTTGCCAAGAAAATGCACTTGTCACAGAAAACACCCTCTTCCAACAACACAAGAGAAGACTCTACACATGGACATCACCAGATGGTCAACACCGAAATCAGATTGATTATATCCTTTGCAGCCAAAGATGGAGAAGCTCTATACAGTCAACAAAATCAAGACCAGGAGCTGACTGTGACTCAGATCATGAACTCCTTATTACCAAATTCAGACTGAAATTGAAGAAAGTAGGGAAAATGACTAGACCATTCAGGTATGACCTCAATCAAATCCCTTATGATTATACAGTGGAAGTGAGAAATAGATTTAAAGGCCTAGATCTGATAGAGTGCCTGATG
>NW_011494903.1:5714064-5714573 GCF_000754665.1 Bison bison bison
ATGAAAAAAGCAAGAGAGTTCCAGAAAAACATCTACTTCTGCTTTATTGATTATGCCAAAGCCTTTGGCTGTGTGGATCACAATAAACTGTGGAAAATTCTGAAAGAGATGGGAATACCAGACCACCTGACCTGCCTCTTGAGAAATCTGTATGCAGGTCAGGAAGCAACACTTAGAACTGGATATGGAACAACAGACTGGTTCCAAATAGGAAAAGGAGTACATCAAGGCTGTATATCATCACCCTGCTTATTTAACTTATATGCAGAGTACATCATGAGAAATGCTGGACTGGAAGAAACACAAGCTGGAATCACGACTGCCAGGAGAAATATCAATAACCTCAGATATGCAGATGACACCACCTTTAAAAATGGCAGAAAGTGAAGAGGAACTAAAAAGCCTCTTGATGAAAGTGAAAGTGGAGAGAGATAAAGTTGGTTTAAAGCTCAACATTCAGAAAACAAAGATCATGGCATCCAGTCCCATCACTTCATGGCAAATAGATG
>NW_011494903.1:5714673-5716560 GCF_000754665.1 Bison bison bison
AAAAAAAAAAAAAAAAAAAAAAAAGACTTTAATTTCTGGTAGCTACTTAATTTTATTTTTCTTATCACTTATATGAATTTTTCATAATGAACATGTATTACACTCTCACAGGGGTGTTGTGAGGTTTGAAAGAGAAAAAGTGTATGGAACTCACTTAGCAAACTATCTTGCAGTTATGAGACTAGGAACAGAATAAAGTACTTTTTGAATAAAGACATCACTAAACAACTAAAGTCTATCAACTAAAGTCTATCTAGGCAATTTAGTATTCTAGAACCTTGCTACTCTAAGTGTGGATTACAGACCAGGTGTACTATACTACCTGATTGTTAGAAACTCAAGACTCAGACCCTGCTCCAGATTTACTAAATCACAATCTGCATTTTAAAAGATGTTCAATGAACATCTCCCAAGAATGTGTCTTAAACTTGGCTACATACTTAAGTCACCTGGAAAACTCTACAGGTACTTATGCCTTAGGTACTACCCCTGGATATACTGATTTCACTGTTAGGGGAATGGGCTGGGAACAAGGATTTTAAGTCATCCTCCTGGTGATTTTAGTGTCTAGCAAAGTTTGAAACAACTGCTTCAGAACACAGGAAACTGAAATAGCTCACCAAGACAGGTGGAAACCACTTCGTACCAGAGTCATCTGTGCAAAGAAACACACCATAGCATTTTAGTATTACTCTGAAACTCACTTTCATTTCTTGAGGATCAATTTTTCCACAGCGATATAATGCTTAAAAGCTATCATTCCCTCAAACAACATAAAGGTTAAAGTTCTAGGAAAATTCAAAATCTAGCACTCTTCAATTCTGTACCTTTTTCTCCAATATTCAGATTTAGAAATCACTAAGTAAGTATTATGTTCACAGCAATATGTGAACCGTGAACTTCCTGATGTTGAAGCTGGTTTTAGAAAAGGCAGAGGAACCAGAGATCAAATTGCCAACATCCACTGGATCATGGAAAAAACAAGAGAGTTCCAGAAAAACATCTACTTCTGCTTTATTGACTATGCCAAAGCCTTTGACTGTGTGGATCACAATAAACTGTGGAAAATTCTGAAAGAGATGGGAATACCAGACCACCTGACCTGCCTCTTGAGAAATCTGTATGCAGGTCAGGAAGCAACAGTTAGAACTGGACATGGAACAACAGACGGGTTCCAAATAGGAAAAGGAGTACATCAAGGCTGTATATTATCACCCTGCTTATTTAACTTATATGCAGAGTACATCATGAGAAACGCTGGGCTGGAAGAAACACAAGTTGGAATCAAGATTGCCGGGAGAAATGTCAATAACCTCAGATATGCAGATGACATCACCCTTATGGCAGAAAGTGAAGAGGAACTAAAAAGCCTCTTGATGAAAGTGAAAGTGGAGAGTGAAAAAGTTGGCTTAAAGCTCAACATTCAGAAAACAAAGATAATGGCATCCGGTCCCATCACTTCATGGCAAATAGATGTGGAAACAGTGTCAGACTTTATTTTTCTGGGCTCCAAAATCACTGCAGATAGTGACTGCAGCCATGAAATTAAAAGGTTACTTTTAACCTTTTACTTACTTTTACCGCTTACTCCTTGGAAGGAAAGTTATGACCAACCTGGATAGCATATTCAAAAGCAGAGACATTACTTTGCCAACAAAGGTTCGTCTAGTCAAGGCTATGGTTTTTCCTGTGGTCATGTATGGATGTGAGAGTTGGTCTGTGAAGAAGGCTGAGCGCCAAAGAATTGATGCTTTTGAACTGTGGTGTTGGAGAAGACTCTTGAGAGTCCCTTGGACTGCAAGGAGATCCAACCAGTCCATTCCCGAAGGAGATCAGCCCTGGGTGTTCTTTGGAAGGATGATGCTAAAGCTGAAACTCCAGTACTTT
>NW_011494903.1:5716796-5725783 GCF_000754665.1 Bison bison bison
AAGAGTTGACTCATTGGAAAAGACTCTGATGCTGGGAGGGATTGGGGGCAGGAGGAGAAGGGGACGACAGAGAATGAGATGGCTGGATGGCATCACTGACTCGATGGACGTGAGCCTGGGTGAACTCCAGGAGTTGGTGATGGACAGGCAGGCCTGGCGTGCTGCGATTCATGGGGTCGCAAAGAGTCGGACACGACTGAGCGACTGAACTGAAGTAAGTATTAATTATACTTTATTAAAAACTTCTTGAGAAAGATAACTACATCCTGACAAAAAATCAGGTCGTAACAAAGTCAATTGTTTTATTTGATCAGTGTAGAAAGGTAATTTCAAGGAAAATTATTAGGGAGAAATGAAAAGTCCACGTACTATTGTCAAATTTTCACCTGACTTCCTTCAGCAAATAACAATTTTTACAGTAAGTAAAACAAAATCTGTTCAGGTTACAGTGGCATGTTTCATATGAACAAATAAACAAATAAATAAAGGAGAGGAGAAAACCGTGTCTCTGAGACTATAGTAAAAGAAAGATTATCTAGAGGGCTTCTGCTTCTAAGATCGTTTTAAGACCACCGATGAAGCAATATGGTCTTATAATGTATACTGGGCATCTTTTTGTGTTATAAGCTGGGGGTGGGACTTTGAGAACTTGAATCATTTTACCATTAAAAAGTTATTTCTCACTTGAGCAAAACTTGGAGCTAAATGGAACAGTATCAGGTAGATCCTTGGTTTCTTGCTATTTCACTTTGCCAAACAAGTTATTTACTGAATACCTTTTAAAGTGGTTAGTGGAGATGGAATCAGAGTAGACAGATAGCACTGAAGACTCTAGAGCCACCAAAATTGTTATTTTCATTGATTCATTCAACAAACACAGGCAGAATAAATTTTTAAAAACCACTGCAATAGCAGTTTGACAGAAAAAAAGTCACTCTTAATAGACTAATAAAAACAACACAATTACTTTAACAAGTGGAAAAATTATGTAAATAGCTTCAAAGATTATGCTTAACATAAATTACATTCTTTTTAAAATTAAGTCTTAAAAAGAATCCCCAAATGTCATAATATTATTAGCGTCACTATCATTATTTAAAATTGTTTTGGGAGATCTAAAAATGCACAATTCCCTTATATATTTTATGTATATTTATTATATAGTATATGTAATATACCATGATTTACTGCATAGTGATACTTTAGCTATTATCACTTGATAATATCTTTGTGAGAGTTGGACTATAAAAGAAAGCTGAGCGCCAAAGAATTGATGCTTCTGAACTGTGGTGTTGAAGAAGACTCTCGAGAGTCCCTTGGACTGAAGGAGATCCAACCACTCCATCCTAGAGGAAATCAGTCTTGAATAGTCATTGGAAGGACTGAGGCTGAAGCTGAAACTCCAATATTTTGGCCACTTGATGCAAAGAACTGACTCATTTGAAAAGACCCTCATGCTAGGAAAGATTGAAGGTGGGAGGAGAAGGGGATGACAGAGGATGAGATGGTTGGATGGCATCACCAACACAATGGACATGAGTTTGAGTAAGCTCCAGGAGTTGGTGACGGACAGGGAAGCCTGGCGTGCTGCAGTCCATGGAGTCGCAGAGTTGGACACGACTGAGCGACTCAACTGAACTGAATGCTTGTCTGCTTTCCTCTCCCTATTAAGTCACAGTTTTCAAAATTTTTGTATTTATTTTTTAGATAAACTACAGATACGTTATTCCAAGTTTCCCCAACACCTGACTAAATTTTTATTGAAAATATATTAAACAAATAATTCAGAAATACGTAGGCATTTTCAAAGTATTTTCTCTATTTGCCTTTCTGAAAGTTTTGAGGTGTTCTTTCTATGTCACATACATTTCTCATTAAAATTGCTTTATGAAAGAGGGGGGGAAAAAGCACAGGGGAAACTGCCCTTTTCATACATGAAAAACTAAATTTAAGAAGGTATTTCATTTTCAAGTCCAACCCTGATCTTACAAGCAAACTGTAGGCTTCTTTGCTCAGTCATTCACTATTAAATCTCATGTTTTCAAATAAGAATCCTCTATTAGTAGATCTCCTTCAACCAGGAAAAGCCTTCCATATCAGAACCAGCACAGATATGAGAAACCTGTAGCAAGAGATGACCCTATTCCATGAAGGCACACTTTGTTGTAATACCATCTTTAAAGTTAGATTATTCAAATTCATTCCCTATTTCGTTTTCCAACTAACTCCTGACAAACTACCTATTTTTTCTCTTGACTAATAATTTTTGGCAATTCATCCTTTATGCATTAAAAATAATTTTGGAATAATTCAATTTGTACCCTGTTTTTCTTTTTTTTTGGCTGCACCATGTAACGTACAGGATCTTAGTTCCTCAACCAGGGATTGAGACCAGGTCCAGGCAGTGAAAGTGCCAAGTACTAATCACTGGACAGCCAGAAAATTCCCAACCTGTTCTTACTTTTGTTGCATCTTTTTTTTTTTTTTTTTTAACTTCTGCAATACTCAAATCCTTATACTAATCCCATAGGGCACTGTGGTAGGCAGTCTCCAAGATGGCCCCCAATGATGCCATCATCTGGTACTTATGGCCTGTGTAACTCACTCGTCTTGATTGTGAGCTGAACCTAGTGATTTGCTTTTAACAGATGGAATACAGAAAAAGTGACAATAAGTCCTCCTGAGGTTACATTATAAAAAGACTATTGCTTCTGTCAGGAGTACCTTCCCTTACTCTAAGGTAAGTCAGCTGCTGTACTGTAAGCTGCCCTACAGAGAAGTCTAAATGACAACAAAGTCTCTAGTCAGTAACCAGTGAGGAACTTTAGCCCACCAAGAGCCAAGTGAGTAAGCTTGAAAGCAGATCTGCTAATTAAGCCTGGTGATGACTGCAGCCCCCAATGATGCTTTGATGGTAGGAGGATTATAGCTTTGGGAGACACCCAGAGTCTAGAGGGCATCCAGCTAAACCACACCTAGATTTCTGGCTCACAGGAATTGGGAGATAGTGTTTACTGTTTTAAGTTGTGCAATTCTGAAGCAAGCTGTTATATAGCAATAGTAGTTATAATTAACAGTTTTTGACAAAATTCCTGGGAATCATTTACAGTATACTAATAGTTTAATAAAATTCCTTTCGCAGAAGCTAACGTAAAGCACTATTCTATTTATAAGCACTTCTATTCTTATTATCTCTACTGAACAATTCTATGTACAATGTGGTGTGGGTAAGAACAGATAAATTCTGACTTATGCCCTGTATTTAAGGATCCTAAAATTTAATCTAATATACTCCTTTCTATACTCAACAAATTCTTAGATAACTTGCTCATTCCTGGATATCTGGCTTATCTATGAGCATATCTTTTATTAAGTTTTCCCCTCCTTTTTAAAATCTTTTTCCCCAAAGGATAAAGATGTCAAAGAACTTCTTAGAAAATCTTAATAACAATCTTAAGATACTATAGGGTCTCAATTATTAATATTTTTGAAAGCAGTTTAGGGGAATGATTTTTCATAATCTAAAGAGCAGCCTAAAGTCACAAAGCAAATGACAGTAATTCAGAGAGGACAACATTGAAATAAAGTCCCTCAACACTTATCTACAAGTCTATTTTAAGCTTGTTTGTATGAAATCATTCAGCTCAAACATTTAATAAGCACCTAAAGTGCCAGAAACTGTACTCAAGTGTTGAATTCAACTGAGATGAACAAGACACAGTCCATCACCATCCCTCTCCTCACCTCTCCCATCCTACAAGGATCCCCAGGACAGAGGAAGAAGACAATTACAATATGATATAATAGGTATTAAAAAAAGGTTAAAGGGAAAAAATAGGTGTGTCAAGAAGGGAACAATAAATCTTGCCTAAAAGAGACAGGCAGGTATCATAGAAAAGATGAAACTAGTTGGAATTTGAAAAATGAAGAGAAACTTGCCAGGTACACTGCCAGATATAGGAAAAATGGTAATCTAAGAAAAAAGAACAAATCACGCAATGCAAATGAGATTCACATGGATTCACTCCAGAAGACTCATGGCTAAGACTAATGAACCAGTCTTTCACAACCCATTTATTCATTAAAAGAACCTAAACATATACCATATGCCTGGCACTTGTACAATATTCAAATTCTATGTCAGGTAACAAAAAAAGAGCTATAAATGTGACATTAAGTTTTGACCTCAGGGAGCTTAGAGTCTAATTGAACTTCGGAGGAGCACGTGTTTATTTTAATTATGCCAATTCCAAATCACTTCCATTTCCTTCCTTCTCTTATCCTTTGGGCAAGCCACATTCTTTGCAAGCATCAGTTTCCTAATTTGTAAAGTGGGGATAATAGGGATAATAGTATATGTGTGCCTCAAAGATTATAGTGAGGATTAAACAATGTAAGTAAAATATCCAAAACAGTGAGCTCAATAAATATTAGCATTATTGCTTTTATCATCACTGCTAAAAATAAGGCAATTAAAGGTTTCAGTTAAGAATTCCTCTGTTTTCTAAATCATAAAAGAACTCTTTTCTGTTTAGTTCCTTCCACTGTCTACAAAGTGTAAGAAGTGGTAATGTTATTATCAACTAAGGCATTAAGTACCCCTAGTCTGTCACAATGTCCCCCCCCAAAAGGGTACTGAAAATAACACCTAATATATCAACATAGTCTCTGATGATATAACACAGGATTGATTCTATTAGTAGCAGAACTTTAAATTCTGTGTATAAAGTGTACTTAAAAAGTAATACTGAATAACTCAGGCAGAAAACCTTAATTCACTAAGGTTCTAAAATACAAAAAACTAAGAATTAAAAATAAGAAGCTATTATACATTGGAAGGGATGTTCTGAGGAGCATGAAATAAGAGAATTGCAGTAATTGATGAAAAAAGAGGAAAGGAAAATATGATGGCCTAAAATGAAGAAATAATTCACAGAAAGGATGACTGAAGCTTAAAACTGAAAAAAGTTCACAAAACCAGGAGACAAACATGTCTCTGACCCAAGATTAAGAAAGCAATCCTTTGGAAAGATTATGTTACCTTAAATCTATTTAAAAATTAATTTTTAAAAGGGCACAACACTACTCAAATTTTTGGATGATTTCTTTAAGCTAAATTTCATTCTACAAAATCCTACTGTTCAAAGTTCAACAAAATCAAATTCAAAACAAAGATTTGCATTGAATGTGGAATTCCCAAAGCAAGGTATAAAAACCAAAAAGCAAATGATATAAAACTTCCAGAGAGGCTCAATCAAAAAGAAATAAATACTTATCAATTTTTAAGTACTTATAAGGCAATCACATTCCACTTGTTATATTTTTGCACTGATAATATCTAAGGTAAGCCTTCAACACAGAGAAGGAAACTCAGAATTATTTTATTCTTCTTAACTTTACCCATCATCTCTTTAAGCTGTAACTTCTTATCCTAAAATTACTCAAGGAACTCTCCCAGGACTTTTTTTTTTTTTTTTTACTAAGTCTGTTAACTTCTGGACTCAAAGTCTGACTCCCTGAGTTTCAAGAGCCAACTTTCCAAAGTGAAGACACTAAGGAATTTCTAAAACCACAAAAACTGAGTGATACAGCAACACTAAAAGAATGGGCAAATATTCTATTTGATTTCTAAAAGCAAAGACTTGGGATTTTTCCTGAAGTAAAAGTAAACTTCAATTTAAAAATTCTGCTTTAAATCTTATTTAATAATTGTTTTAAGGATCCAATGAGTATTAAGCATGACATTATCAACTTCAGTACAAGCTCCTCGAAGTAAATGGAGAAGTAGTATTTATATAATAATTAAGATTTCAAAACTAGGTTTTAGAAAAAGAAAAACCTGGGTTCAAAATCCCCTTCCTCCTGTGTAAGCTGTATAATCTTGACTTCCTAAGATTCAATTTCCTTATGAATGAATTAATGAAATGAATGAATGAATGAATTATGAAATGAATTAATATCTACTCCAGGAGGTAAATATTAGGTAGATATTTTCCAAGAGTATTAAGTATGACAATGAACAATATACGGAAAATTTTTGATAAATGTTTCAAGAGGAGGGAGAGTAGGAAGAACTACCCTACCCATCTTTGTATCTATTATAACACCTAAACGTTAGTAATAAGAACAACATTAATGCTAATGGAAGGTAAAACATTAATATTTCATGAGAACACTTTTAGGGTACTTTTGCATTTAATTAATCTTTGTTGATCAACAGAACACATTATAAGCTAACTACACCTTTTCATTTAATTACTACTGATATTGAACATCTTTTTATATGTGTACTTGTCATTTTAGGTTCAATTTTGACACGGGTTACAAAACAGAAGTTAGAATTTGAGGAATAATAATGAAACTCCAGTACTTTGGCCACCTCATGCGAAGAGTTGACTCATTGGAAAAGACTCTGATGCTGGTAGGGATTGGGGGCAGGAGGAGAAGGGGACGACAGAGGATGAGATGGTTGGATGGCATCACTGACTCGATGGACGTGAGTCTGGGTGAACTCCGGGAGTTGGCGATGGACAGGGAGGCCTGGCGTGCTGCAATTCATGGGGTCACAAAGAGTCGGACACGACTGAGTGACTGAACTGAACTGAACAGTCTACCCTTTTTGCCTAGTCATCTTTATTCCCACCCACCCCACCCCACCCCAACCCCCACACCCATGGTTCAGGCTTTCCAGAGGAACTAATGAAAATCCCTTACTGACCAATGGAAGACAAAGACTTTAGAAATTACTAACCAATAGAATTTATTTTGCATCCATATATACACAATGTTATCATAAGCCTTTATTTATTCCCACAACAAACATCTGAGATGGCCCTTACTACAGGCTTCCCTGGTAGCTCAGCGGTTAAAAGCGTCTGCCAGCAACGCAGGAGACCCAGGTTCGATCCCTGGGTTGGGAAGATCCCCTGGAGAAGGAAATGGCAACCCACTCCAGTATTCTTGCCTGGAGAATCCCATGGACTGAGGAGCCTGGTGGGCTACAGTCCACAGGGTCACAAAGAGTCGGACTCGACTGAGCGACTTCACTTCACTCACAGGTAAAGCACATTACTTTAAGTTCCAGGCCACAATTCCTCAATTTTTAATCCTATGCTACAGCCAGATAGTACTAAATGAAAATTTTGACATAATATGACCACAGCTTTTCTTCTGAGCTCTCTAATCTTACTTTTCATATATTTACCATTTTTTTAAAATCACAAAGCAGCAGAATTGGACAAACAGGAAAATTTCTCTCTTATAACTACTGTTGGCATGAAGCGTCTGCAAGAGCAGAGAAGAGCAGAATGAATCATACTGAACAAACATAAGCTGTCCCTAGAAAAAGAAGTACAAACTAGAGCTAATAAAGGAGTTCAGCAAAGGTGTAAGATACAAGATCAATATATAAAAACCAACTGTACTTTCATACACTAGCAATGAACAACCTAAAAAATGGAGTTAAGAAAATAATCCCACTAACAATATCATCCAAAGGAATAAAATGCTTAGGAACACACTTAACAAAAGAAGCACAATACTTGTACACTGAAAACCACAAAACTTTTTCAGTGAAAGAAATTAAGACTTAACAAATAAAAAGGCATCCTATGCTCATACATCAGAAGACTTAATATTGTTAAGCTGGCTGCTGCTGCTGCTAAGTCGCTTCAGTCGTGTCTGACTCTGTGTGACCCCATAGACAGCAGCCCACCAGGCTCCCCCATCCCTGGGATTCTCCAGGCAAGAACACTGGAGTGGACTGCCATTTCCTTCTCCAATGCATGAGAGTGAAAAGTGAAAGTGAAGTCGATCACTCGTATCTGACTCTTCTCGACCTCATGGACTGCAGCCTACCAGGCTCCTCTGTCCATGGGATTTTCCAGGCAAGAGTACTGGAGTGGGGTGCCATCGCCTTCTCCAGTTAAGCTAGCAATACTCTTCAAATTTATCTATAGATTCAAAGTAACTGCTGTCAATATTGCAGCTGCCTGTTTTACAGAAATAGACCAACAGAACCTAAAATTCATATGACAATGCAAGAACTCTACCATACTAAAACAACCTAAAAGAAAAACAAAGTTGGCAGACTCATGTTTCCCAATTTCAAACCTTACTACAAAGTTACAGTAATTGAAATAGTGTGATACTGGTATAAGGTGAGACACATAGGTTGACAGAATAAAACAGAGTTCAGAAATAAACTCTCATATTTACATTCAATTGATTTTTGACAAGGTGTCAAGACCATTCAATGGGAAAATAAGTCTTTCAAGACGCAGTAATGGCACAACTGGATAGTCACATATAGAAGAATGAAGTTGGATCTGTACCTCATCAGTTCAGTTCAGTTGCTCAGTCATGTCCGACTCTTTGGGACCCCATGAATCGCAGCACACCAGGCCTCCCTGTCCATCACCAACTGCCGGAGTTCACTCAAACTCTCGTCGGTCGAGTCGGTGACGCCATCCAGCCATCTCATCCTCTGTAGTCCCCTTCTCCTCCTGGCCCCAATCCCTCCCAGCATCAGAGTCTTTTCCAATGAGTCAACTCTTGGCATGAGGTGGCCAAAGTACTGGAGTTTCAGCTTCAGCATCAGTCCTTCCAAAGAACACCCAGGGCTGATCTCCTTCAGAATGGACTGGTTGGATCTCCTTGCAGTCCAAGGGACTCTCAAGAGTCTTCTCCAACACCACAGTTCAAAAGCATCAATTCTTTGGCGCTCAGCTTTTTTCACAGTCCAACTCTCACATCCATACATGACCACTGGAAAAACCATAGCCTTGACTAGACGAACCTTTGTTGGCAAAGTAATGTCTCTGTTTTTGAATATGCTATCTAGGTTGGTCATAACTTTCCTTTCAAGGAGTAAGCGTCTTTTAATTTCATTGCTGCAGTCACCATCTGCAGTGATTCTGGAGCCCAAAAAGATAAAGTCTGACACTGTTTCCACTGTTTCCCCATCTATTTCCCATGAAGTGATGGTG
>NW_011494903.1:5725883-5736947 GCF_000754665.1 Bison bison bison
CAAAAAAAAAAAAAAAAAACTCAAAATGTATCAGACTTAAAGAGCTGAAACTAAACATAGGTGTAAATCTTCATGACCTCGAATCAGGAAATGGTTTCTTAAATATGATATCAAAAGCACAAGCAACCAAAGGAATAAAACAGATTAAGTCAGACATCAACAAAATGAAAAGCTTTTGTGCTTCAAAGGATACTATCAAGAAAGTGAAAAGATAATCCACAGAATGGGAGAAAATATTTGCAAATCATATATCTGATAAGGGACATGAATCCAGAATAAATTAAAAAATAATTTAAGAATAAAAAGATAATCCAATTTAAAAATGGGCAGAAGATTAGAATAAACATTCCTCCAGAGATTTATATAAATGACCAATAAGTATATGAAAAGATGCTCAAAATCATCAATCATTAGGGAAATGTAAATTAAAGCCACAATGAGATACCACTAGCATACCCACTAGGATGGCATTACTCAAACAGACAATAAGAAGTATTAGACAGGATGCAGAGAAAACATAAACCTCAAATAGTGTTAATGGAAAAGTAAAACTGGAGCCTCTTTGGAAAAGTCTAGCAGTTCCTATGTATCTACTCAGAGGAACTGAAAACACAGAAGCTTTATTCATAATGGCCAAAAGGTGAAAACATCCCAAATGTCCGTCAACTGACAAGTTAATTAAAATGTGGTACACCCACACAATGGAATATTATTTGACCATAAAAAGCAATTAAGTACTCATACATGCTACAACATGGATGACCAAGTAAAAGATGCCTGGTACAAAAAAGTCACACTGTATGATTTCACTTATGTGAATAAGGAAATCCACAGCAACAGAAGGTGGATAGCAGTTGCCACCGGCTGGGGGAAGGGAAGAACGGTGAGTGACTGCTAATCTGAGGGAGACAAAAATGCTCTGGAACTACATAGTGATGATGGTTGTACAACTTTGTGAATATACTAAAAAACCATTTAATGTTTACCACTGTACACTTTAAAAGAGTGAATTTCATAGTTTTTGAGAATGTGAAATAGTCTTTGAATCTTTTTAAACTAGTTCAGATGAGCGACTTAAGTTATCAGCAAACACTTGCTAAAAACCTACTCAGGGCAAAACACTTCATAAGGTACCACAGGCAGATCCTACCCTCAAAGAGTTTATATAATTTGATTGATAATATAATGTGAAAGTGAAACAAAATAAACTGTAGTTTGATACACAGTGTGAAAATGTAACATGTTAGCATATAACTTACATAACGAACTCCTACAGAGAGGTATGTATTAGAAAAAGAAGAGATCACACAAATTGGCACAAAAGAAGAGATCACATGAATTGGCGCAAGAGCAAAGAGAGAAAAGATAAGCTTGAAAAAAACACAAACCAACCACCCTATGCTATCTCCCTTCATTAGCCCCCAAAACCACTAAGATCTTGAGAGAAAGAAGGTAGATTCAGATAGATGTACAAAAAAGAGATAAATGGTTTTGATTAAAAGGTGTGAAGCAGGAAAATAAGCTATCGAAATATAGTGACCATATTTGTGTGTACTGTATATATACTGCCACACACAGCAGCAGAACAATACCTTTAGAAGCATAATTAACTTAAGAAAACAGATTAGTTAAGTTCCTTGTATAAATTGAGTTATTATTTGGGATACTTCACTTGATTTGGGGTATACAGACAAGTTGTATTGTGACGAAGTAATAGTGAAGTCCCTCAGTCGTGTCCGACTCTTTGAGACCCCATGGACTGTAGCCTACCACACTCCCCCGTCCATGGGATTTTCCAGCCAACAGTACTGGAGTGGGTTGCCATTTCCTTCTCCAGAGGATCTTCCCCACCCAGGGACTGAACCTGGGTCTCCCGCATTGTGGGCAGACGCTTCACCGTCTGAGCCACCAGGGAAGTTGTGAAGAAGAACTAAGCATATTTCAATACCAGATGAAATTGAGTTGATTTGATAACTTTGTTTCAAATATCTTCCAGTAATTATGTCACAAATTAGCAGACTTTGAAATGGCAACCCCCTCCAGGATTCTCGCCTGGAAAATCCCATGGACGGAGGAGCCTGGTTGGCTACTGTCTATGGGGTCGCAAAGAGTCAGAGACGACTGAGTGACTTCACTTCACTTGACAAGTATATTTTTCATCAAATCACACAATTCAAAAAGTAGCTGCCAACTAGTTAAAATAATAAATATTTGCTGAGGACTTACTATTAAGTGCACAGCACTATTCCAAGCATTTTACACATGACTTTTAAAGAGTGTGTATTCAACATATACAAAATAAAGCAATCTGACTTTTGAGTAAACTTTTTAAACATAAGGCACTGCTAGGACCAGATCAGTCAGTTCGTCATTTTTTATTTTACTCTAGGTAGTGCTGCCAACTTGTATTTGTTTTTAACTTCAATTTTTCTCACCAATTCTTTCTGCCAAATTCATTTGTAGTATCTGCTACTCTTCTTTCCTCAATTCTACAGCCTCTGTAGTATTCAGAAACTCCACTCCATCCTTCTGTATTAACATACCTCTCCTTTCTACTAGTAGTTTTAATTCTAACTCATTAATAACTCTGCCCACCATGGTTCCTTGATCCTTCATGCCTCACAGCTGTTTTCACAGAATAGGAAAAAATAAAATAAAGCTGGGGCGAGAGGAGGGAAGAGGCATATCTTAGGCAGCCATGTAAATCTGAGAGGGAGGCTGGAAAAAAAAAAAAAGTCCTAGCATAAAATGCCTAGAATTCACTGCTGAGAGCATAGTAGTTATTAAATTAATTATTGCAGAAGATTAAAAAGCCTAAAGGACTAACTAATAGAGAAACTTATAAAACTTACCCTACATCTCCATAAAAGGGTTATATCAAAAGTTTGAAAAAGTTTCCTAGATGATTCTGACATGCCATCTCTCTAATTACAAAAAAAAAAAAAGCACATTTACTTAAATGTATTTAGATCCTAGAAAAGCACTCATTTTTATTTTGAAGCCGACCTAGTCAATTATTTTTGATAATTAAGTTTGATTCTTGCACAATTATTCCTGTATATAATACTTTTTAAAAGCAAGCCTTAAATATATCTGTAATACAATCATCTCATAAGCAAAGTAAACATAGTTCTCACTAAAGATCTCCTAATATGTATGCATTTAGAATAAAACCAACTTAAAGAAGCGGTCTTCAGATTAAGCTGGATTGACAATACATCAAAAGGCCCTAAAACAGCCTATTACAATAGAAAATTGTCATATAAGAACATTCATTTTGTTTTTCTAAGTTTATAGTAATATAGTCAATACACTGGAAAACAAAGCTTTAAGAAGAAATGGTATTATTATCTATTATCTTCTAGTAATTCAAACCAAGTAAGATTAAAAAAAAAAACACAACAACTACTTTTAACCTTGATTTAAGACTGTAAGGCAATGGCACCCCACTCCAGTACTCTTGCCTGGAAAATCCCATGGGCGGAGGAGCCTGGTGCGCTGCAGTCCATGGGGTCTCGAAGAGTTGGACAGGACTGAGTGACTTCACTTTCACTTTTCACTTTCATGCATTGGAGAAGGAAATGGCAACCCTTGCCTGGAGAATCCCAGGGACGGGAGCCTGGTGGGCTGCTGTCTATGGGGTTGCACAGAGTCGGACACGACTGAAGCGACTTAGCAGCTGCAGCAGCAGCAGGACAGATATTTTAGGTCAGCTTTGAAAGTCATTTTCAAATAGCCATTAGTATCTATAACAATTTGACCAAGTCACTAAATTGTTTAATATCCATTCATCCAAAATGTGGAAAGTGATACAGGAATAGATTGTATTCTTTTTAAACAGCCAAAAGTTACTCAACTTCTGTTGGCTTTAAAAGCTATATGCTAATTCTAATTTATATATCTATATCAGAACTATAATAATAAATTGAATAGTACCTTGGATATTCTCAGTTAATAAAGAAATTCTAGGATTTCAACACAGTTTTAACCTTAAATTTTATATATCCTTTAAAAAAATCTACATAGATTTAGAAATGTTGTCCTCATAAAAATAATTCTCTAACAGACCAATGAATAATTATGCACATTGCCAACGGAGAAGGCAATGGCACCCCACTCCAGTACTCTTGCCTGGAAAATCCCGTGGACGGAGGAGCCTGGTAGGCTGCAGTCCATGGGGTCCTTAGGAGTCGGACACGACTGAGCGACTTCACTTTCACTTTTCACTCTCATGCACTGGAGAAGGAAATGGCAACCCACTCCAGTGTTCTTGCCTGGAGAATCCCAGGGATGGGGGAGCCTGGTGGGCTGCTGTCTCTGGGGTCGCACAGAGTCGGACACGACTGAAGCGACTTAGCAGCAGCAGCAGCACATTGCCAAAGAAAAGCTTAATGTCGTCTCAGCTCTGAGAACCTGAATGAAGTACTAGGACTCCCACATCTACCGCACACCTGAATGTCCCACTGACAAACTTAAAACTGTAGTATCATCTCCCTCCCTTCTGCCATATCTCCATCTTTTAATTCTTATTATATTCCTGATCTTAGTGAGTGGAACCTTCATACTTCAAGGTCCACAAATATGAAATCTGAGAATCAATCCTCAACTCTTTTCATTCTCCATTACTCTAATGACCTACATATAAACACCAAACTGTATGCAGGCTAATTTCTTAATTTTCGCTGTGGATTTCCCCTTCCACATTTTCACAGTCCTAACTGAGAACTTCATCAATTCCTAGATGTCCTCCCTAGCCTTTTTTCTATCTCCTATCTAATCTCTGTATTGCTGCCAAAATCTTTTGCAAATACAAAATATATTTTGTTACTAAGTAATTTCTTGGTTTCCCAACATCTTTAAAATAAACAGAATTTTTAAAAGCATATACATTCATCTATAATCTAGACTCAGCCCCTTTCTGCAGCTTCAAATCTTTTTGGAACATTCCTTTTCCAACCCTATGCTCCAATAATCTAACCATCTGCAGTTTCTACAATCAAACTGTTGCCCCAGACTCCCAAGTCTAATTGATGGCTTGCTAAACATGGTTTATATACCATCTCTAGTCTAAATTAGGTAACCCCTCTCAGTGCCCTTACTGTATCCTCTTTGTTAATCTTGATATTATAACAAATTCTTTATCTGTCTTTTATTAGACTGTTAAGATCCTTGAAGGCAAGGATGAAGAATTTTATTTCACCAATGGTAATGCCTTATAGTTTCTGCAACAGAGGAAACACCTGATGTTTGATGATGAACAAGAGAATGAATATGAAATCCCAGCCAAGTCCACATCATACTAGATACTTCATATCTCAAATATTAAGTCTACCCACGCACCTGTGGGCTTCCCTCATAGCTCAGTTGGTAAAGAATCTGACTGTAACGCAGGAGACCCAGGTTCAATCCCTGGGTTGGGAAGATACCCTGGAGAAGGAAATGGCAACCCACTCCAATATTCTTGCCTAGAGAATCCCATGGACAGAGAAGCCTGGTGGGCTACAGTCAATGGGGTCACAAGAGTCGGACACAACTTGGCAACTAAACTACCACCACCTCGCACCTATGGGTACCTTATTTTTTACAAAGGAGGCAAAAATATTCAATGGGGCAAAGACAGCCTCTTCAATAAGTGGTGCTGGGAAAACTGGACAGCTACATGTAAAAGAATGAAATTACAACACTGCCTAACCCCATACACAAAGATAAACTCAAAATGGGTTAAAGACCTAAATGTAAAACCAGAAACTATATAACTCTTAGAGGAAAACATAGGCAGAACACTCGATGACATAAATCAAAGCAAGATCCTCTATGACCCACCTCCTAGAGTAATGGAAATAAAAACAGAAGTAAACAAATGGGACCCGAATAAACTTTTAAAAGCTTTTGCACAGAAAGGAAACTATGAGCAAGGTGAAAAGACAACCCTCAGAACGGGAGAAAATAAGTGAATGAAACAACTGACAAAGGATCAATTTCCAAAATATACAAGCAGCTCATATAACTCAATACCAGAAAAACAAGCAAACCCAATCAAAAAGTGGGAAAAAGACCTAATAGACATTTCTCCAAAGAAGACAAACAGATGGCTAACAAACACATGAAAAGATGCTGAATATCGCTCATTATTAGAGAAATGCAAATCAAAACTACAATGAGGTATCACCTCACACCAGTCAGAATGGCCATCATCAAAAAGTCTACAAACAATAAATGTTGGAGAGAATGTGCAGAAAAGGGAACCCTCCAGCACTGTTGGTGGGAATGTAAATTGATAAAGCCACTACGGAAGACAGTATAGAGATTCCTTAAAAAACTAAGAACAAAACCACCAGATTACCTAGCAATCCCACTCCTAAGCATATGCCCTGAGGAAACCAAAACTGAAAAAGACACACATATCCCAGTGTTCACTGCAGCACTACTTACAATAGCTAGAACACGGAAGCAACCTTGATGTCCTACGACAGATGAATGGATAAAGAAGTTGTCATGCATACACACAATGGAGTATTACTCAGCCATAAAAAGGAACGCATTTGAGTTGGTTCTAATGAGGTGGATGAACCAAGAGCCTATTATACAGAGTGAAGTAAGTCAGAAAGAGAAAGAGAAATATCATATAGTAATGCATATATATGGAATCTAGAAAGATGGTACCAAATAATTTATTTGCAGGGCAGCAATAGAAAGACAGAGAGAACAGACTTATTGACACTGGGAGAGGGGAGGAGAGGGTGAGATATATGGAGAGTAACATGGAAACTTATATTACCATATGTAAAATAGATAGCCAATGGGCATTTGTGTATGACTCAGGAAACTCAAAACAGGGGCTCCGTATCAACCTAGAGGGGTGGGATAGGGAAGGAGATGGGGAGGAGTTTCAAGAGGGAGGGGACATATGTATACCTACAGCTGACTCATGTTGAGGTCTGACAGAAAACAACGAAATTCTGTAAAGCATATGTCCTTCAATTAAAAAATAAATTTAAAAAGAGAGAAGCAAAGGAAAGAAGAAAAGGAAAGATATACCCATCTATATGCAAAAAGAAAAAAATATATTAAGTCTAAGTAATAGGACTTACCAAAGAACTAATTTTTCTTTTTAGTAAATGGCAACCCACTCCCGTATTCTTGCCTAGGAAATCCCATGGACAGAGGAGCCTGAGCCTGGCAGGCTACAGTCTGCTGCTGCTGCTGCTGCTGCTAAGTCACTTCAGCTGTATTCAACTCTGTGCGACCCCATAGACAGCAGCCCACCAGGCTCCCCCGTCCCCGGGATTCTCCAGGCAAGAACACTGGAGTGGGTTGCCATTTCCTTCTCCAATGCATGAGAGTGAAAAGTGAAAGTGAAGTCGTTCAGCCGTGTGACTCTTAGCGACCTCATGGACTGCAGCCCACCAGGCTCCTTCATCCACGCAAGAGTGCTGGAGTGGGGTGCCATTGCCTTCTCCGGCAGGCTACAGTCTATGGAGTCACAAAGAGTTGGACACAACTGAAGCAATTGATCTAAAATCTAAAATCTACTTAAGGCTTTTCTGCAGATAAAAAACTGATGATGTCTTAAGTAAACTATATCTCTAGGACCTGCTTACTCTCTTCTTTCATTTATCTAAATTTCTTTTTTTCCCCTTTGCTTTATATTTTTATTAGTTCATAAAAATTCTAAAACCTGAGAACTCCTTCAGTTTACATTTGAAGAAATGGGCTTAATGACTGGTCGAAATGTTACTTGGCTAGTAGCTAGTTTAGACTAGATTCTATGCAAATTTCACTATACAAGACCTCCAAATGATAACAGTTTGAAAAATTCATAAATTTTACTATGAAATTCAAAAATATATTGAAAAGAGACCACAGCCACAACAGTAGAGAAGAGAAGCATTTAAATGATCTAAGAATAATCTTAATAGGAAAGAGGAATCTATATAAAACAAACAAATTCACTGAATAAAGACATGAATGAAAATAAAGATTAAGAAAGAGTAAACTATTTTTCGAAATACATATAAAGAGCCATAAAAAGGTTCAAACCTTTTGCCTAACTAGAACCAATGAGATTCTACCCTAAATGAATAAAGCCCCCAAAGGGGGAAAAATGTACATATAAAGATGTTCCACTACCTCATTTTTGTACAGAAAAGAGGTGATAGCAAGTAAAATGTCCAAAGCAGAATGACTGACAAAATTATGGTTCATCCACTGACAAAGTGTTGGGTAACTTTTTAAATATTTATGAACAGTATGTAAAAAATAAGGAAAACCTTTATCATACAACCTTAAGAGAAAACAGGACTAGGTGCATATATTTATACCATAAACACATATTTAACCAGAATTACATTCATATACGTATTTTTATTAAAAACCTAGTACCTCTGGTTCCCAAGAAATCTAAGGGAATGGAGAGTTGTTTAAGTATGAAATTTTTATAAAGAAAATTAAAATTTTGGTGGCTATCCTCTAGTTGAAAACAGAATCACTAAAACCATATGATAGCAGAGGTAGCAACACGGCTCAACAGCGAGATAGCATATTAGAGATTCAGATACTGAACTTCACCCTAAGACAGTCAACTCAGTCGTGTCCAACTCTTTGCCACCCCATGAATCGCAGCACGCCAGGCCTCCCTGTCCATCACCAACTCCCAGAGTTCACTCAGACTCATGTCCGTCGAGTCAGTGATGCCATCCAGCCATCTCATCCTCTGTCGTCCCCTTCTCCTCCTGCCCCCAATCCTTCCCAGCATCAGAGTCTTTTCCAATGAGTCAACTCTTCGCATGAGGTGGCCAAAGTACTGGAGTTTCAGCTTTAGCATCATTCCCTCCAAAGAAATCCCATGGCTGATCTGCTTTAGAATGGACTGGTTGGATCTCCCTGCAGTCCAAGGGACTCTCAAGAGTCTTCTCCAACAACACAGTTCAAAAGCATCAATTCTTTGGCTCTCAGCTTTCTTCACAGTCCAACTCACATCCATACATGACCACTGGAAAACCCATAGCCTTGACTAGACGAACCTTTGTTGGCAAAGTAATGTCTCTGCTTTTGAATATGCTATCTAAGTTGGTCATAACTTTCCTTCCAAGGAGTCAGCGTCTTTTAATTTCATGGCTGCAATCACCATCTGCAGTGATTTTGGAGGCCCCCCAAAATAAAGTCTGACACTGTTTCCACTGTTTCCCCATCTATTTGCCATGAAGGGATGGGACCGGATGCCATGATCTTTGTTTTCTGAATGTTAAGCTTTAAGCCAAGTTTTTCACTCTCCTCTTTCACTTTCATCAAGAGGCTTTTTAGTTCCTCTTCACTTTCTGCCATAAGGGTGGTGTCATCTGCATATCTGAGGTTATTGATATTTCTCCCGGCAATCTTGATTCCAGCTTGTGCTTCTTCCAGTCCAGCATTTCTCATGATGTACTCTGCATAGAAGTTAAATAAGCAGGGTGACAATATACAGCCTTGATGTACTCCTTTTCCTATTTGGAACCAGTCTGTTGTTCCATGTCCAGTTCTAACTGTTGCTTCCTGACCTGCGTATAGGTTTCTCAAGAAGCAGGTCAGGTGGTCTGGGATTCCCATCTCTTTCAGAATTTTCCACAGTTTATTGTGATCCACACAGCACATTAGAACCATTAAAGGAGCTTATACAAACACCAATGCCAAGAATGCCCCCTTAGGCAGGCAATGGTATTCCTTCATGGCCCAAGTTGATTCCAAAAAATGTACCAATATTTGAGAACCATTTGATGAGGGGATTCTTTTTTCAGAGCAGTCTTTATATTTCATTAAAGTATGTAGTATGAACAGTAATTTCATGTAATCAATTCAGATTTTCAGAAGAGAATTATTCTTTCCTTCATCTCACTGTTCCAGAAGGTGTATTGCCAGACATTCATCCACTTCTAATCAGACAGGATAATGTAAGAAGACACAACACACGTAGCTCTCGGTCACATTTCCTGTCATTGTTGCCCTTTGCTTTTCTCCTGGGAAACCAGAGCAATTATAATACTGAGAATGCCCAAGTGATGGTAAAGAGCAAGTTAGACTTCAGAGACATGCATTTGATTACAGATGAGAAAAATGTAGTACAAAGAGGCAAAGGCAATTAATGTCATGGAACAACAGTTCTGTATTGCAACCTGAACTTGGACTGTGGGCTAGTAACCACTGTATCACCCTACCTTTTAACTAAAACAAGAATTTACTTTTTGTTTTTTCTTTGCCTTGATTTAGCCAAGGGAGCATGCTTCATAGCATGACATAAGATACCTAACTTGTACTACCCTGGTGAACCAGTGGTTAAGAATCTACCTGCTTATGCAGGGGTCATGGATCCAATCCCTGGTCCATAAAGATTCCACATGCTGCAGGACACCTAAGCCTACACACCACGATTACTGAGCTCACATTCCAGAGTTCAGTTCTGCAACAAGAGCAGGGTTCTTGCACCTCAATGAGAAGACTTTGCACCACAGCCAGAGAGCAACCCTGGATTGCTGCAGCTAGAGAATGCCTAAGAGCAGCAGTGAAGTCCCAGTGCAGCCAAACAAAAGTAAATAAAAGATACCTATCTAATCCCAACCTCACACAACCTCATGAACTTCAGAAATCCTATCTTTGAATTACCCTTATTAACAATGTATCAGGGCACATTTTCATTAAACATACAAATTCCCTTAATCCAACAGGTCAGAGTATTCACATCCATCTTTTCTTTGTTTATTACACTTTTCTATAGTTTCTTAATCATTTTAAGGAGCATTCAACATAGCATTACGGAATCTGGAGCATGTCAGAACAGGTTCCTGGTGCTTTTCCTTCCCTCATTTGACCATTCATGTTGACACAAGTGGTTCAAGTCACAAGCTACAGGCTCCAGTAATTATTGCTTCTCCATAGTGAACTGGTCTTTGCTGTACAGTTTTCTTGGCTATAACATTTTTGCTTCCAGTGTCTGGCATCTTGTTTATATTCTTATAAAAACACAAGTTCCCAAACTTTATTCTACAGAATACTATTTCAGTGAGATTATAATGGGTTTTCTATTTTAAAAAG
>NW_011494903.1:5737047-5749344 GCF_000754665.1 Bison bison bison
AGATGAGTGCAACTGTGCAGTAGTTTGTAGCGTTCTTTGGCATTGTCTTTCTTTGGGATTGGAATGAAAATTGACCTTTTCCAGTCCTGTGGCCACTGTTGAGTTTTCCAAATTTGCTGGCATATTGAGTGCAGCACTTTCACAGCATCATCTTTCAGGATTTGAAATAGCTCAACTGTAATTCCAGTCACAAGCATGTTGTAATTTATAAGTCATTTTAAATTCTAGTGTTTAGGCCCCGTTACCTTGATAGTGAGGACATACAATAGCACTTTGAAATAAGCTAAAAACCATGAATAACTGGAAATGACTGAAGAACTGTAATACCTCTCTCCCTATCCCACCAACACCTCCCAAGTCCTAATACGCATATCTGGATTATGCAGGTCATTTTAGCCCTGAGCCTATTAAATTGTCCCTTACCACTGAGGATGAAGTCTAAACTAATACTTGAAATCAGAAGCAAAACTGTTGTGGGAACAAAATAGAAAGAACTCAGAAACACTTTTGTATATAGACCTTTCTCTTTTCCAGCCAAACAAACCTAACTGTCCAACTGCAAGTAGTTAAATCACACAATTCTTTGCTTTAAAGGCTGCCCTTCCAGTGGTCTCTTCCTTCTATCTAATTGAACACTTAGCAAGCCCCATCTATTATCTGTCACTCCAGTCAATCCTTTATCTCAAAACTGTAACACAATTCAAATTCATGTATTCAACTGTCTGCTGAATGCTTACTATGTGCAAGCCACCACAAACTCAACACCCAGGCAAGGTTCTCGGTCAGTCTTTGTAAACAGCCTTTGTATTGATCCTATTTTCTCAAGAACATGGCAATTAGCACTAGAGCAAAATATAGCACCTATTATTTCTTTAGTTAGAAATTCTAGATACAGTGAAGAAAATGTTTACTTCATTTTTCAAGATAGCATCACATTTTAAGATACCCTTCACAAGAGATACTCAGGGTTATTTAAATCAGTAACTAAGCAGATCCTCCTGTTACAACTGGGGAATAAGAAGATAACTTTATTCTAAGAAGAAACATTGTAAGCTTATACAAAACCATAAGCAACAACTTCCAAACTCATAGACAAATAATACAGCTACAATATATGACTCTTGCCATTAAAAATGTTTGTATGCATAACAACTGAATGGCACCATATCCCCACTGCTTTTACTCCTTTAGTTTTGTTATCTGCAATAAAAGTGAAGATGCTATTCAAGTAAACTTGTTTTCACAGTAATAGGAAAGTCAATTAAAAAGCTTCCTTTGCTCCTACATTCTCATTTTCTTTTTAATTCGGACTCTGCTCCTGAACACATAAACACACAATAGTTAAATGAATGTACAAATCATGAAATACAGTGCTCTAAAAGTAAGAAAAAACTGTTCTACTTGATACACTAGGCTCTAAAGAGGTCCTGGATTTTAGATATGGGAATGGGTACAGAAGACATTCACATTTAAGCTATAAAACATGAATGTTACTGAAAATGATACCATAATTTTAAGTATCAGAGCCCAAACATATGAACAAAAAGTATCCTAACACTAAATATATATTTTGCAATTACCTCTAAATCTTTCTTAAAATGCTATGTTATTTCACCCAACTAGGTGTATGCACATGCCCACTCTCAGAATCAAATAGTAAAGGAGGGATGGATTCAAGTGATGTTCAGATACCATGTCAGAACATGGTAAACAACTCATTTAAAGGATCAAGTATTATCACCAAGTTTCTAGTTTAGGCAACTTGAGTTAATGATGGGAACATTAACCTACTTCACATAGTTCTAAGAACACTTTTTCTTTTTGAGTGGGAGGGGGTAAGGGTAGGGAAGAACTGACAAATGAGTTCAGATTTCTATACTACTTCTGAATTTATAGTTTGTATGGGACATCAGGACAATGATAAGTAAGACAGCTAAGTAAGACAGCTGGATCTGTCTCAGAAGAGAATTCTATTCTACAGATAGATTTGTGAGTTATCAGCATGTAAAAAAGTTAAATCAATAGGAAGAGAGAACAGAATGAAGGCTGAACAACCACCCTGGGGACACCAATATTTAAGGAGTGGGCAGAGATGGAAGAGTTAGCAAAAAGATCTACAAATGAGAGAATGATATCCCTGAACCCAAGAGAGAACGCTGTTTCAAAAAGTGAGGGGTGAGGGGGAACAAAACAGGTGGTCAAATAAAATGACCCTTCTTTTCCCATTATCTGCTCCAACTTCCAGTAAATAGCACTACTTTAAGCATTAGAAGAGAAGCAATGACTCGTTCTTCACTATAACCTATGCTCTATTTTTAGTTTAAACAACAAACCTGAAACCAACAAAATGTAAACTCAATTTCTGGCTGTAAACTCACCACTGTTTCAGTTGCTATGTGCTGCTATGTTTAAAATACATGAAGTTACCTATTTTAATTATGATGAAAAAGAGGCCAAGGTCTATTTTACCTACTTGGTAGAGCATCTAACCTAAGAGAATTAACTAGTACAAATAAATGCCACTCAAGAGTAATGTAAATCACAACATTTCTGGTGTTGAGGGGTGAAAGTGTTAGTCATTCAGTTGTGTCCGTGACCCCATGAACTGCAGCCCGCCAGGTTCCTGTGTCCATGGACTTCTCCAGGCAAGATTACTGGAGTTGGTAGCCATCTGCTTCCTTGAGCAGAAGATTCCTTGAGGGATCTTCCTGACCCACGGATTGAACCTAGGTCTCCTGCACTGCAGGCAGATTCTATACCATCTGAGGGGTAAATATGGGAAAGTAAGATTGTGTCCAATAACAAAGCAGCTGCAAGATCTGAGACAAATATCTAAAACTGTTCGAAGTATTTTTCAACAAGGTAGTACCAAAGTTGTAGAGTACATTAAATTCAATTTCAAAACTCAGTTACCAACGAACTATTAATACATGCAACAACATGGATGGATCTCAAAAGCTTTATGCTAAGAGAAAGAAACCAGACACAGAAGCCTACATGTGTATGATTCCGCTTATGTGACAGTCTAGAGAATATATAACTATAGGAACAGGAATTTAGATCTGGCTGCCAGGAATTAGAGTAGGGGTGAGATATTGATCACAAAAAGATATAAGGGAACTGCTAGAGGTGATGAAAATATTATGTCTCTACTAAAGGTAGTAGTTGCAAGATAATGTTTCTCAAAACTCAAACTGTACAGCAGCAATAGTGAATTTTATTGTGTAAATGCTGAAGCTGAAACTCCAGTACTTTGGCCACCTCATGCGAAGAGTTGATTCATTGGAAAAGACTCTGATGCTGGGAGGGACTGGGGGCAGGAGGAGAAGGGGACAACAGAGGATGAGATGGTTGGAGGGCATCACTGACTCGGTGGACGTGAGTCTGAGTGAACCCCGGGAGTTGGTGATGGACAGGGAGGCCTGGTGTGCTGCGATTCATGGGGTCACAAAGAGTCAGACACGACTGAGCGACTGAACTCAACTAAACTGACTGATACCTGAATAAGCCTAACTGAGACAGAGGATGAGATGGTTTGATAGCATCACCGACTCAATGGACATGAATTTGAGCAAATTCCAGGAGATAGTGGAGGACAGAGGTCGCAAAGAGTAGGACACAACTTGGCAACTGAACAACATGTCTTACTTAAAAAAAATTAAGTCACCATATCATTATTTCATTTAAATAACATTTTTAATGCTCTGTTTTAATTACAGTTGACTTATCTATGTTGTTATTAGATATAATATTTAAATTAGCAAAGGAAATAAAAACTACAATAAACCAATCTTAAGCTTGAAACAAGGTATTTAGATACTTTCCCTCTTACAATAAATCGCAGTTATCTTACTTGCAATTCTGCTACCCAGGGGAGCAAAACAAAAGCCCTTTCCTATGTTTTACAATCCTAACAGCCAAAAAAAGAACTTTTAGGTTTTCCTTTATATATGTTTCATATGGATTGATTGGGATGTATGTAAACACTATCATACAGTTTAATTCTAATTAATTGATTCAACAAAAATGTAATGAATACCTACAACACAGGACAAGCACTGTGATGGTGTTACAGGCATAAAGATGGAAATAATAGTCTTCTTGCTTGCATAGAGCTGATGGTTTAGTATGACTGAAGACATAGGAACAAATTATTTTATTAAGAAATATAAGTAATAAACTGACAGATGCTATTAAATTAAATGACCAAGGAAACTTTCACAAAAAAGTTTGCTTTCTCCTTAAAAAAAAACTTCTGGTCACTGAGCTGATGTTTTGAGAAGTACCATATCTCTAGAATGAAGTAAGAATGCTAACACAAATATACATTTTCCAGTTAGTATCAAAATGCTTTTTCACCAGCAATATTCTGAACTTACGAAGATATCTGAATCTGAGGCCTTTTAAACTGAAATGGCAACCCACTCCAGTGTTCTTGCCTGGAGAATCCCAGGGACGGGGGAGCCTGGTGGGCTGCCGTCTATGGGGTTGCAGAGAGTCAGACACGACTGAAGCGACTTAGCAGCAGCGCAGCAGCAGGTTTCATAAACATTAATAATACCAACTATATTCACCAAGCTATGTAAAAATTTGCTTAGGAGGAGACACAGATTAAATAGACACTGACAGAAAGAGAAAGAGATGCACAGCAGAGGGAAAGAGAATATTAATAGATTTAAATAAAAAGCAAATGTCATATATGTCTTACAGGATAACCTGAAGTAACTTGCAGTAGGTTATGGCATAAATGTTGGATTTTTAATCCTTTTTTCAAAGGGAAAAAATGGTAAAAGTAGCATTTAGGCCATTACATTTCAACTTTCCACCTTAAGAATTTTCTAAGACATAGGCAGAACCCTAGGAAAAAGCATCATGTTATGTGCATCAATTTTTTTTTTAAGAATAGTATTTTTTTTAATGGGAGTTAGGCCCATTATATACCCAGGTAACATTTCAATTTGATCATTACCAAAGAAAAACTACATTACATATAGACTACACTCAGATCATCAATTTCTTTAGACAGAAACTGGCAACCCATAATCCTATCACACAAAGAAAACGAAAAGTAGATTTTAAACTCCTGAAAGGGTTAAAATAGATAAGCAACAAGGTATATGAGATAGCACAGGGAATTACACCCAGGAATTATATCTTATAATAACCCACAATGGAATATAATCTGCAAAAATACTGAAAATCAATATGCTATATATGTAAAATTAACAATATTGTAAATCAACTATACTTCAATTAAAAAAATAAAACATAACAAATATAGGGGAAAACTAAGCAAAACAAAAAACAAAAGAAAAAAATAAAATCTTGAAAGAGTTGTCAAATAGCAATGTTGAGAAAACTCAGTGATGTATTTCTTTACTAGGATTAATTTCAAGACCATGTTAGTTAACCAAAAAATTAAACACATCATTATAAAATTGGTATTTTTAGAGTAAACTCTAGTTTGAGTTTTAATAATTCCATTAGTGTTTCAAGCACTGCTAGTTTTTGAGGTATCTAGAACCAATGACTATTTAAAAAAAACAGTACTCATAAAGTACATATGCATTTCACTGGCACAAAACTAAAGAACTGAGAAGTACAGATGACCCAAATAAGCTCACTCTAACAAAAAGGAATCCACTTATTTCAAAATTATGTCAATGCTTCCAAATTTCTCAGGAGAGGTAAAAGTATACCAAAGTACTTTAACAAATAAATGTTACCAATTCCATGTTTTTGCATCCTGAAAAAGTTTTTCCTTTCTGCCAAAAGGTAAATACATACAAAAAAAAAATTTTAAGAGTCTGGTATATTATGTTAAATGACATGCTGTGCATATGTAAGATGTCAAAAAAAAAACCTACATCAATTATGTTGAAAATTTAATGTATTCTTGAGAACACTTTTTAATGCTTAACATTTTGATAAGAAATAATTCAAGAATCACAATACTGTAAAAATAAATATTGTGGCTTTTCCACAAAAAATAAATGTGGCTTTTCTACATTTTCAAAAAGTATAGCATGCATTATATTTAAACATCAATATTCTATTTAAATACATATTTATACATGGAAACATCTTGCATATTTTATATGGTATGTTTTAAAAACTTTATCAAGTAATGAATCAGCTATAACTGACCAAAAAATTTTAGAATTCCTCTTTTCTAATTATCTTCAGGATCTCTTTATAAGCTACACAAGAAAAACAAGTTTCACTACTTTATAACCAAGCCTACCTTTTTTATCAAGAAATAACAGACAAAAAGAAGTATTATAAATCTTGAAAAGGCAGCATGGTAGAATGGAATGAACAGATGTTTTAGAATCAAGACACATCTGAGTGGGATCCTATCTTTAATACCTGTTAGATTTGCCACCTTGGACAAATTATTAAACATGATGAGCTTCAACTTCCTTGTTTGTAAAATGAGAACATTATCACTAACCTCATTGGATAGTTGGGAGGTTCAAAAAATCATGATAAACAGTGTAGTGGTTAAGGCTAATGGGTAAAGCATCAACTTGAGTCCTTTCCCCACTTTCTGCCACTTGTCAGCTGTGTGACCTTAGTCACTTAATCATTCTGTACCTCAGTTTTCTCATATATGTTAGGGTAATAAATATAACCAAACTCATACTGTACCTTAAAGAATTGAGAAAATCCATATAAAGTGCCTGGCACAGTCGTTGGCACATGGGATTCACTCAGTAATACTACATATGACAAATGTAAGGCACTGACACAGTGCCTGAAACAAAAAAAGATCTTAAATCTTCGTTTTCCTACATGAAGTTCTAAATTACTTTTTTTACTATTTCTAAAACTCAAATTCACCCCTGAAGATAAATATTTGCCATTAAAGACAAGAAAAAGACTACTTCAAAGTCTATAAAGTTATTTACTAAAGGAATCCTCCTAAAACTGTATGTAATGACAAAAGCTCTGGAGTGAGTGCACAACTTCCCAAGTTGAGAACTTCAAAAGGATCCACATTCTTTGGCTAGACAAATACTAGAATTTTTTAATAGTATGAGTCATACTTATTTATAGATTCATATACTGTGATACAATTGATCATATATATTTCTATGAATAAACGCACTCTACAGCTCAATTTTCTCTTTCTAGAAAGATGCTTTGACAATTTCAATTCAATATAAAAAACTTAAAAGTAAAAAATTGAGACATTAACAAACTCAAAATGAAAATATAAGGCAGTAAAGATTTGTTGATTTCAAAATTATTGAAATTACTATTAATGTATATAGCATACACAGTCTGATTTTATTTTAGTTCTTTGCCTACAGTATATAATTTCCTTGACTACATGACTTTAAAGTATTGAATTAACTGAGGAACTAAAGAATAATATTAAGAATTTACTAAAACTAGAAATGTGGAATCCTAAATCCTTAAAAACAATATAAATCAGGCCAATTAGAGTAATTATAAGACAACAGACAATTTTCTGACATTTCTAGCCTCAGTTTCTTCATCTGTAAATGGTGGGTGATAACTGTTTCTATTTCATGAGCTTGTTAGAAGAATTAGACTGGGATCACCCACGTGTAACACAATTCCTGGCAAATAAAAAGCCGTCAAAATCTTATCCAGTGGGCAATTCTGTATCAACAAATGATCTCTCCTAGTAAATCACTTTGGGAATAGAAAGGAACCTGCCTTAAAATATAATGCAATCTGACAAAACTCAATTCATTAAAATTGACTCCAGATTTGATGCTTAAAATTGCTTTTAAATCAACTAAAAATGCTAATATTCCACTCTAGTCATTAAAAAATTGAATAAAAACAGAACTTTAAGGAGTCATTATTCACTACAAATATAGTCAATTCACTTACACTCCTGAAGAGAGACATATGTAAATAAACTCAACCACTCAAACAGCAAACATATATACACAAAGGGAAGATACCTAACAGAAAAGTACTATTTTCATACCAGGAAAATACAACCAAAAGACAGGTATCATATCTCTCTATGGAGATGAGAAAAGCACCTTGGACTCAGATAATTGGAAAAAAAAAAAAAAAAAATTCACAGATGGTATCAGTGTCAGCACTGAGCAATACCTAGCTTCATGACCAAAGCTCACACGTTACTTAAAGCAACATAATCTAATAAGAAACTATTAAGAGTCAGAGAATACCCTAATCTCCCACTGAGTCACTAAGTGAATCTACACAAATCACGTGGCCTCTGAGTTTTTTCATCAAAAAGTTGAAACCACACTGGTCATTCATCTTGCAGAGGAATGAGAATATTTATGAATGAACTCAGGTCACCTTGAAAAAGAACTAATTTAAAAATACAAAGAATAATTACTGACAACTGCTAAAAATAGGAAAAGAACTTCCTTCTAAAAGTATATTTTAAAACGATTTTTAAAAGCTATATGAGACCATACATTACCACCAAAGCCAACTTAGTATCTCAGGATATTAAACATGTCAACTAACCACTTAGTTACTAGTCAGTAATTTCCTATTCATTTTATAGCAAATAAACATGATAAACAGAACTGAAGTTACACATGTATGAAAAGAATTTTTATTTAACTCAGTCTTCTCAATCACTTTATATAAAACTGAAATCTTACATCATCTTAAAAATTTCAGAATTACTTACAAAGTATGCTTTTCCTGATAAGCAATGGAGTGGGGAAATTTAAATGAAACTGTGTAAAACTCAAATTCTTTAGTTTTTATCTACTTTTTATTATTAATGTTTACATCTTATTTTGGGAGAGTAAAAATACTACCATAGAGCATACCAAAATATAACACAGATGTGTTCAAATGTTTAGACAGCAGTTTGATGGTGAACTGGTTACCAAAAAATTAAATATGTAATTAGTTCAGGAAGTCTTAGAAAATACATGTTTAAGTTGGGTAGCCTGGCTCCAAAGAAAGAAAGCTTCACATCTGAATTGGTACAGCTTTGCTCATATTATTTTTGAGATTCAATAATGATCATTATGCAGAAAACCAAAACTAAGTTTACTACCATACTGAAAACTCGCACTTTTCATCCTCAAAGAGAAATTGAAATTTCTTCAAATACAAGTCTTTTCTTCTTAAAGGTGGACAGTATTATAATGATCCCTAGCACAGGTTCAAAAAGCTTTCGAACAACTATAGTAAACAAATTTGTTGAATGGCTTTCAAAAGGAAACATCCGATACACTCATCTCAAAATACTAGAAGTAATTATTTACTATTCAACTTTAACTTGATTTACTAGACTTTCATGATATACTTCAAAACTATTTTCTTTTCAAGTAATTATTTTAAGTTACTAGTAACTTTGCAGACTCAAAAGAAACAATAAACCATACTGCTGAAATTTCCTCTAGGTATACCATAAAGTATTTACCCAAATAATATAACTAGCACTGTAAGATCTGTGGAATACTTAGAGCTGTTTCCTTCTGCTGAATTAAAAAAAAAAAAGAAAGAAATACAAGATTAGCCCTGGTGAGTATTCCAACCAATACAGGAGAGTACAGCAGACTATTCATAATCTCTAGGGAAACAAATTATTCTTTCCAACTAAGTTATCAAGAATGTAAAGTTCAAGTTTAGGTTTTACTAAAGTTTCGCAATATCTTCTCCTTTAAAAATAACCTATTTAACTGGTTTGGACCAAACAAAATATTTTCAACCTACTTAAAAGAAGTATTTATGCTATCTGAATGAAAGGTATCATACAACCTGTATTACTTACTGATTACCAAATATGTAGAATTAGGAAAATAAGGTCTAATAAGAACTAATTCACTATAATGCCAAAGTAACAACAAAAAAATCAATCAGTATGACATACTGATTCAAACGTGTAAGAAAGCTCCCTTTATAACTATAAAACGCGAAAGATAAGTTTTTCCTGTTGATGAAAACTAAGCAAGCAGAACTCCACTTTCCATTACCTTTAATTGAAGGATGTTCATCCCTTGACATACATCTCTGTATTTTATTTAAATAAAGTTGTAAAGACAATCACAGGTTCTTATCAGGGCCTTTTTCAACATTAATATTGAAGCCCTTACCCCGCCCCCTTACCCTCAAATCCTCCGCTTAAGAAACGAACTGTTCCTACCTTCCGTATTCTCCTCTCCCCCCGAAACCCTTCCCCAGTCCCCATTCGCGTGCCCCCCACCCAGTGTAGGCCTGAGGCCCTGTAGCAAACAGTGTCTAACAGGAGCAGGCAGCACAAAGACAGGAATGGGAGATTAGTGGGAGGGAGGGAGGCCGGGATTGGGGCTCAGCAGGAGCTTCAGGCTTTTTAAAATTCAAACTGCTCCCTGACCAATACAAATCACGGACACGCTACTGACTACTACACGGATTTATAGCATTAAAAACATGCCTAGTACGTGACAGCTATATTAACTTCACTCTTTCTAACATTTATCCATACGTTTGCAGGAAATGTGGAACAATTTGCTTTAAGCATAAGGCTAAACTCAAAAATCACCTTCAGAAAAGTTACTTATTCTACGATGACATAACTTAATGAGATGCAAAAAATTTGAACCAACGTAACACTCACTAATAAAACAAGGGACTTTGTTGATCAGTGTTGCTTCATTTTAACCAATGAAAGTTTTCCTTCAGTGAATATGAGACAAAGTATCAAAACAGTCTAACCCAGGAACAATTATTTTTCTATGCAACTTGTATGGCTGAGGACTTTTAAACTGGCTTTTCCCTTATACCAACTTACATTATCAACGCCTCCACAAACAAGCTCCAAGCACTTAACTTACTTGTGAGCTAGAATTTAAGATAAAATTGATATTTTTCTCCAGCATTTACAGATACATTTGACCTATTAAAATGACACCTCTCTCATTACACAGTCAAACATCATGGGCACAAACAGCCAATGACAATCCTGGGACCTCAAGAAGATCTGCCCTGACATGAAAGGATGGCACCTTCCACATTTTTTTTTTAACCTCCCAGGGATTTTAAGCATAACTTCATTTCTGTCCTTTTAAAGAAAATTGGATGTACTTGTATCTCACCGCAATTCTCAGAACACTTAAAAACCTTTTTAAGCTTCTACACGTTTAGATCAGGAAGTACCTGAGTGTTTCACGTACAATCATTTAAAACTGTCCTTATATAACGCACACAAATATAAAGTGGCAGGGTAAACCTGTCAAGTACTTTATACTTGTCTCTGAATAAAAAGTCCATGTGCAACACACTGTCAAACAACAACATAAAAGCGCTTTGCGTGGGTGGGGGGGTCATATGCAGTGTCTACTATACTATGGTTTTCTCTATTAAATATTCATGCGGACGATTTAATTCTCCTTAAAAAGAAAATGAGTCTTTATTAACTTTCCAACGTCCAAACAAGTTTTACACGGGAAAAGAATTACCACTGGATCCGTGTCTGAGTATTTACATTTGTCTCACTAACTGAAACTACTTCCTCCCTTCATGGGGTCACAGGGGGAAGAAGGGGGGTTGTTTGTTTCACTGGGACGTTCCCCACTCCCGGACCAGGAAAGTTGTAAATATGGGGACGGTCAGGGCACATTTGCTGTTAGTTGTATTGTTTCCGCCTCCTCACTAGCTACAGCTCTTCTCCCGGGCGAGGCCTGTCACCGACCAGCGGTAGCTCCGCTCAGCCCGGAGCTCTCCTAATCCCCGAGCTCAAGTAGATTCCGCTGGCCCGCGGCCTGCACTCTCCGCCGGGCCTACGCCTCCCCGGCCGCCCGGCAGGAGCCCAGTCCCCGCCACCGGAGCCGGCCGGGAGAGGGTACAAAACCACCGCCACCCAGGGCGGCTGCCACCAGAGAGGAGCGAACTCTAGACTCGCCCGTGGAGGAGACCTGGGGCCGCTAAGGAAACGGCGGGGAGGGGAGCGAGGAGGAGAGACGCTGAGGACCTGGCGCCGCCGCCGCCGCCGCCGAAATAAAGAGCAGGAATTTACCTGGGCGAATCGGCGTCTGAATCCAAGGGGAGGCCGAGGCCGCTGTGGCGAGAGACTATAATCCGGGCCGGGAGGGGGGGTGGCTACGGCTCCTCTTCCGTCTCCTCAGTGCGGGGAACATGTAGAGCCGGGGGGAGACCAGCCGAGAAGACAAATCGCTGCTTCTTCTTCCTCCTCCTCCTCCTTCTCCCACATAGAAACACTCACAAACACCCGCCCAGGGCCCCGAGCTACCGGGGGGGCATCGCCGCCGGCCCGGGAACCAATCCTCCAGTCGGCGGGGGCGTCCCTCCCTGCGGCTTGGTGGTGTCGGGTGAGTC
>NW_011494903.1:5749608-5764352 GCF_000754665.1 Bison bison bison
GCGCCCTTCTCGTCGGGGCGGCTGTGGACGCTGCCTTTTAGTGTCGATCCTACGGAGCGGCGTTCTCGCTGTGGCACGGGCGGGCCGGGTCTTCTCGGTCTTTATTTTCCTGGAGGCCGGCCGGAGCGGGCCCTGAGCCTCGGTGGTGGTCGTGTGCGTGGGGGGCGCTCAGGCCCGGACCGGCTCGCAGGCCACGCACGCCGCCCCAGCTGCTCGTCATTAGCTCTCGGGAGCCGAGCTCGGGGCGGCCACGTAGAGGACGCCCGCGATCCGACGGCGACCGAGCATTTTTTAAATGGTGTCCCTGCAGCCGGGTGGATGGATGTATCGTATTGTACACTCTTCTCTCTTTTTGAGAGGCCGGACTTTACGCCCGTCTCTGCATTATTTCTGCGGAGTAAGGACGCAGCCCTTGGAGGAGGCGAAGATTCTCAGCTGGATTGAATTGGAATCGTGTTTGTAATGCATTTATTTCTGGAAATATGCGGTCTTTTCTGGGCTAGCTTTTTGTTGGCGGTGGTTTTGGCTCTTGCCTCGCAGTCGGGATAAAGGCCTGTAGGCGACGCTGTTCGAGCGAGGAGCCGGCCCGCGGTGGGCCCGGAGCGCGCCCCATTCTAGGTGTGGGTGGAGCCGAGCGCGCGGGGAGAGCCGGCGGACTGCGGGCCTGGGGCCCGCCGATTTCAGACATCGTTTTCCTCTTTACGCTCGAAACAGAGGTCCTGACCAAGGCTGGAGTACAGATGCGATTCTGTGTACAGTACCGAGCCTTCTGTAGTCTCTTACTGAAACACCTGAAATAACTTTGTCATACAGTTCACTATTAAGTTTACTTCTGTAAATTTAGAGGGTGCTATTCTTCGGGTAAAAGTGCCTAGGTAAGCGGATTTTATTCAAATGGGACGAAATTTGTGTTATATTATCATGAGTTTACTTAAGTTGTATGTGAACTGTATTTGTCTGTGTACCAGTACGCTGAAAGTTAAACAGGCAAATTTGCCCGCGGGCCATTCCTTTTGCCTAAGAGATCGCTACAAGGACTAAATCAGATCTTACACGTCTCTCGAGCCGGCATTTGCTTAGCCTGGAGTAAGAGCCGAAGCCTTGACCACGGCCTGAAGGCGGTGCGCGCGGTGGGGCGCGGGGAGCCGCCTCGGTCGCGGAGCCAGCAGGGTGTCTGCTCCGCCTTCTGCCTGGCTCCTTCCCCGAGTGCCACAGAGTTTCTCTCTTACTTTCAGGGTTTTGCTCGGCTGTCTCCTCGGGGCTCTGTGGCTTCTCTTTAAACTGGACGTTCCCGATTCCCTCCTCATTTTTGTCCCGCAGGCATTCTACTTATCATGCTTGTTTATCTCATCTGTTTGTACCGATAGAATAATTAATGTAAGCTCCGGGAGGGCGAGGTTCTCCCCCCCGGCCCGCCCCAAACTGGTGTTTTGTGTAGAAAATACTGCCTGACACAGTATTTGCTTAATAGCTGGTTAATGAATGAACGATGATTATAAGGGCCTTGACCTCACCCCACACATACACCCGTTTCTGAACTCTATTTCTTACGTGTATATATACTTATATGCTACAGAGAACTTTTATGAAAGGTGTGTGAAAACAAAAGAAAACCTGGGGGCAAAGAGCATGTTTATTACAAAGTTCTAGAAAACGGCACTACTTCTAGACATTGAAAGCCCCCTACAAGCACCGGAAGCCCACAAACTAGTGATAGTTACATGTTTTTAGATAAATGGGCTTGCTCGGGGACACTACATTATGTGATCCATTGGATTATGTGAGTATATTCATATTGCTTTCCTCTCTTCCTGAATCAAACTGCATTCTTCATCCATTCTGTACCCTTTCTTGAAAAATCATGCTATTTTCACTAAGTTAAAGTATGTGAAAATTTGGTTGGCTTAGTCCAAATCCAGCACTGCTGTAGAAATTCATTCAGCAAGTACATATCGGGCACAAAATATATGCCGCCCGGCACAATGATTCAAAAGATGCTGTGTTTCTGAGGCTTAAAGGACCACATATGGCTACTTTGGTTACTACTCAATTATGCTGTCAAGCAAAGCAAACGCTAGTTAGATTTATTTTTACAGTTTCATTTTGAAGAAAAGGTTCAGTGAAAGCTGAGGTCAGGCTTAGTTTGGATATTTTAATTCACCTTTTAGTTTGCTGTTCATTTACTTACTTTATTATGATAAGCACCAGGTATACCAATAAGTTAACTGATAAATTAATTTTTGAAAACTGAAACATTTAGAATTTTTACTTCCTAGTGGTTGGATGAACAAGACTTTTAAATTAAAATATATGCTATAAGCCTTTGGGAATCATTTCATGTATGGAAATTTTGGACAAGAAAAGACAATCTTGATAAGTATTTCATAACCATTAATACAATTAATTAGACATTGTCTAGTAAATCAGTTTGTTCATTATTAAGCACAGCTTTGAGTAATATACAGATGGTTCAGAATGTGTTTTTCATTCCTTTTTAGAATACTAATGTTTCAGTTTTCTTAGAGAAGCAAAATTATCTTCTTATATACTTCCTTAAATGTTACTGTTAAGGTGAAAATTTTGCATGTTCAGGTAACAAAAGTCTTCGCATTGTTGTACCATTTAATTTAAAGTTTTAAGTATTTTTAGTTTCTTCGCTCACTACTTAATAGGAACTTACTAGGTGCTATAATTAGCTTTTACAGTAGGCACCTCCTAAACATTAGTGAATTAAAAACAGGGTCTCTGCCTTTAAGTGGTTTAACTTGTAAATAGTTTATAACAATTTTTTTCCAAGTCTTGGAACTAATGAAATTGTTTCAATGCATAACCATTAAATCAATTAGTGTTTTGTTTTCCTAAGTTTAAATATCCAAGTTGAGATCTTAGGTAGACTCTACTAATATAATCTTAGTGTTTAAAACTTTTATGTCCAAAATCAGTTGATTTATGGTGGTGTTATGTTTCACTGCTACATCCTTGGTTTATCAATTCTTAGTTTTATAGGGTAGCCCAATAAACCTTTAATCTGACCTTGTATTGTCTCCTTTAAGTACTGAGTTGCACTACTCACTTTTTTGCCAAAGATATTCCTGTATATTCCTATATGTATTCTTGATCAATAAGCTCCAAAAGATTTAATAAAATATTTAAAAATGTATTATAAGTATTAACTATTGAATGTCATTAACAGGAATTGGTATAGTTGGCAAATTATGAGTTATTTTATTTAAAATATCTTTAAGATACAATTTTCCATAAAATGATAGGAATAAAACATTTTAGAAAATAATTTTCTTCTCATTATGTCTACCATTTATCAGTGATAAAATTAACTTACAGAGACAAATTTTGAAAAAACAGACGTAGTGTATATGTTTTGTAGATTATTTCAGACTACCCAAATTATTTCATATATAGGATAATTAAAGTTACTTTAGGATGATTTTTATCTTAAATTTTGATAAAGAGGTAGTTATAGATGTTGATTTGAGTGTGAGCTACAAAATTATCAGTCTGTAAATGTTTCTATTTCAAGTTTTCAAAGTAAATACCTTAATCAAATCGGTGATAGTGTTTATGACAGTTATTCAGCATATCTTATCCATTTTTGTTAAGATGGTAGAAATGAATGGTTTTTCACTTGAATGACTTTATTTATGTTGGCCTTTGAGAGAACAGGCTTTGTCTTTTCATTAATCTTTCTCACCTCCAATTAAGGATTTTCTCTAAATTCATAGATTTTATTATTCATTGTTCAGTCGCTGAATTGTGTCCAACTTACTATTCATACCATCCATTTATAATCCTGTGACATTCCTATATTGTTCTTTATATTTTTGTGTAGCTATGCCTTGTTTTCCTGGATCAAAGTGACTGGTTATGTGTTAAACTACACTGTAAGTTTCACTGTGCATTACATTACTGTGGGGCCCTCAAAAAATGTACTTCTGAAATATAAATTCAATATAAAATTATTTCGAGTCATTAAATCTTCACGAAAGCCTAACCTTACGGAACCTACACATGTGCTGAATGTGAACCAGAGAATTAAACTCTACATGCATTTTAATACTAATGTGGAACAACTGTTTAAAATTGATTTTATCAATGAAGGAAAACATACAAACTCCATTGAAAACTTAACATCTAAAATAGGTATAAAGGGAGTGCTTATGATGCACATTGGGTCATGTACCATTATGGGTCATGAAATAAACTCAATGGGTTAAGAATAGTGTTTTTTATTTGAAATAGATGAAGCAATCAAAAATCTTAAGAGTACATCACATAATAAAATCTGTATAAACATTAATTCTGTTTATGTGTGTGCTAGGTTGCTATTTTTTATTAGGGATATTGGCCAGAAAAAGTAGTGTTTTATCTACAGTTCAGATTTTCCTTTACTTCCTTAGAAAATGAAAAAAATGCTAGAAATTTATGACTGCCTGTGAAATAGGAATTTTAGAGGAGGCACTAGTATATTTCAGAGAAGATTTTATATTACTTAGTCATAGAAATTCAAAGCAAACTGCTACCTTCACAAAGTAATTATCATATGAACAAGTTACTCCCTGAAGATAATAGATACTCCTCTGAAAGATAACAAACTTTCAATAAGGGTTTTCTCTCTAGCCAAAGTAAGGAATAATTTCTTAACTTTACGTAAATAGTTAACTTTCACTTGCCATCTAACTCATCTATATATTTAAGTAAGTGTACTTAAAATTGTGTACAGAATTCAAAAGGAGAGAATTGTCTAAAGAATTGCAAGGGAGGCCAGTATGCTGTGATCAGTGGGATGAAGACTACCTACCAAACAGAAAATAAGAATTAAAATTTAGACATTTAAAAAATATAAGCATTTCATTACTTAACCATTTCACCTTATTTCAGTCTAGATTTCAGTATTGTGATGTTGGTGAGTGTTAATAAAAGGCTTTTTTCATACATAGGATACCAGTACCCTTTCAGTTAGTTATTTAAGACCTAGTTTGATTAAAATCTTAGCTAAACACAAAATTCTAGAGGACTGACATGAGAATCTCTAATTCAATTACTCAACCAAAGTTATTCACCCCAAGTATTACATTTCACCAATAAGATATAAACCCTATTGAACTAAGAAAGGAATTATATTACTAACCAGCAGAGGGAGCCAAGTCAGTCCTGACAGATAGGAGTACAAAGAAAGACCACATGACTTCCTGTTTTGAGTTTGTTGTGGCAGCTGTTCAGTTTAGCCTACCAAAAAGCCAAGTAAAAAGATAGGAAGGTTACCAATGTATCAGATGTGGATAGGGTAACAGTGTAACTGTCAGAATTGCCTTGCAGGAAGCAAATTGAAAGAAAACATTTATGCTTAAGTTGAGGACAGCCCTGCAAAGAATGTGCAGCATAAAAGAGAATTCCTTAAAAAAAAAACACACACATTAAAAATTAAATGAGTAAAATATGCAAACTAATATTGGCTTGCTTTCTACTATAGGTGGTGAAACTCAGATGGATCAGAACAAAGTAATGATAAGCTTATTAGCCATTGAACAGAACAAATTCAAGTAGAAATATTAATATAAAAGTGGAAAATGTCTCAGTAGTATAACCTAAAAAATAGTACCTTAGGACATGATGAATTACTAGATGTAACAATAAGCCATTTCTTAATCCATTTTTATTGAAAGCTGAAAATAGTCTCTAATAGGCACATTTTAAATAAAGTTGGTACATAGATTGATCTTACATTAAAGTTATATGTAATTGTTCCCATTACCCTCTATAAACAAAGCAAAAAGTTAATACCTTCTTGGGTTTCCCTGGTGGCTCAGTGGTGAAGAATCTGCCTGCCAATGCAAAAGACAGGTTCAGTCCCTGAGCCGGGAAGATCCCACATACCTCAGCGCAACTAAGCCTGTGTGTGACAAATACTGAGCCTGTGCCCGAGAACTGAGGAGCCTCAACAACAAGTCTGGGTGTCCTAGAGCTCCACAGTAAGAGAAGCTATTGCAATGAGAAACCCACACACCACAACCAGAGAATAGCCCCTGCTTGCTACAACCTGAGAAAGCCCGTGCTGCAACAAAGACCCAGCACAGCCAAAAATAATTAACTTAAAAAAATTTTTTTTTAATTTAAAGTTATACCTTGTTTCATTTCAGCTGTTTGGGGGAATATAGCAGCTAAAGGCAGTTCTGCGGTCAGGTTATTTAATACCTTCTAAGAACCTCAAAGTCCTTGATAGAATGATTTTTGGAAGCAAATATTAAGAGCTGGGTGTTAGCTAACTATCAAAATTTAAAGGCCCAAACAATTACAGTTTAATAAACTAAAATAATGGTAGTCTAGGTGACTTAGCATAGCATAGCATAGCCACTTACTCATTGAAAGGTATGTGGAAACCTTGTGCAAAGCACAGACAATAGATTCAGGCAAACTAGCTATAGATACATTTACTTAGGAGCTTCCCTAGTGGCTCAGTGGTAGTGAATCCTCCTGCAGTGCAGGAGAGGTGCGTTTCATTCCCAGGTCAGGAAGATCCTCTGGAGAAGGAAATAGCAACACCCCCCAGTATTCTTGCCTGGGAAATCCCATGGACAGAGAATCCCAGCAGGCTACAGTCCATGGGGTTGTAAAAGAACTGGACACGACTTAGTGACTAAACAACAATATTTACTTAAGTGTTCATTATAAATACTCCTTGAACATGTACTATCTCCATAGGACATAGAGCATGTCTTCATTATAAACTCGATAAAATTCTTAATATCTTGTTGAAAGATTTAATTTCATTATATGAAGAGTCGTAGAAATTGAATATGCAATCCATTGAATCCAAGGAGATGGCACTTGGAAGCAAATCATTTAGTATTGAGTACTAAAACATAGATTGTCAACCTCTATAAGTCAGTTCTTTTATAATACTGCATTATACTGACATTCAATATATTGTCATCTGGTGTCAAATCAGTTAATCACAGCAATGATATGTAGTAAGTAAAATTCATCTAATACCAGTCCTAGAGACCTTTTAGTGCCAAAAAAGAATTTAACCAGTATTACTACTAATTATGTGCTTTTTTTTACATGTAACTTGCTATAAATATGGGCTGTTAGAATTCCATATTATACTTTTTATTTAGTTAGTGTTTTCATCCGTGGGAATAATGATCTTTTAAAATGTTCATTAATGAAGTGGCAATAGTTGGCCATGAAACATTTCTTTATTGATAAGCATAATAGTAGGTTAACTCATCAAAACTCAGTAAAAACTATTAACTCTGTCACAAAAGTCAACATTTCACAGTCTAAAATATGGAGTATGTTTTTCTGCCTAGATTTAACAATCTACAACCCTGTGAAAATAAACTCAAAACCAAAGGAAAGAAAATAGCTCATACCTTGTTTTATTCCAGAGTAGGGGATGGTGACAGATTAAGAAAAGCACCAAAAAAAAATGACTTCTAGTGAACAAAATTAGATCTGAGTAAAGAATTTTTATTTCCCTAAAAAAAATTAAATACAACATTTTAGTCAAGAATTTATACCCAAACATGGATACTGTTTTTAACACTGCTTTTGAGATACTTGAAATACTTTTTTCTTTGAAAAACAGCACCAAAATCCATATTGCTTTAGAAATCATGTTTCTAGTTTATCATCTCGGCCCTGCCCTGTTGAATTCTACATCTCTTCTAAAGCATCTCTCTAGCCTTCTTACTACTGCCTTCTTCCTAATTCTGCCATCAACATTCATTAGCTTTCTGCAATATATTCAGCTGATTTCTCATGCTCTTACCCAGACAAACTTTGTAACTTTTGCTTTATGTAAGGAGAAATAGCTTATTATGAACTTAGAAGAGCTATAGAAGTACTTGATAATATATATGCAAAAGTATTTTTAATTTGAAGAACTTACTGTGCATCTTACAGGCTTTGTGTTAAAAATTTTTAATGTCTATTTTGTGCTAGAAGCTTAGAATTGGTAATGATTTAATGTTTAATCCTGTGCTTACGTTAAATTCTTTGGGAAATGCTCACCAGAAAGCTGGCTCAAAATTATCCTGACTACAATGTAACTATTCAGTATGGTAAGAGTTAAGTGTGACTTCTGAATAAATGTGTCTATAATTCTTAGTAACAGAAGACAATGTGCTTCTTAAAGAAATTTTGAATTTGTATATCCGGAGTTGAGATAAATGTGTTTTAACTTACATTTATATTTTTACTATAGGTCCTTCATCCAATAAGCATGTACCAACACCTGTGTACTGGAAACAGTGAATCCAAATGAATAACCTTGTCTCTTCATACAACTCACAGCCAAGAGAAAGACCAGATCAAATATATTTAACACAGTGAGATAAATACGAAAGTGTTGAAGGTGTTCGTTGCTCAGTCATGTCTGACTCTTTGCAACCCCAGGGACTATAGCCCACCAGGCTCCTCTGTTCATGGGATTTTCCAGGCAAGAATACTGGAGTGGGTAGACATTCCCTTCTCCAGGGGATCTTACCAACCCAAGGATCAAACCCAGATCTCCTGCAGGCAAATTATTTACCAATTGAGCCACCAGGGAAGCCCAAATGACTATGAGTTGTATCGAAAGTGCTATGAAAGTGCCAGCAATACTGGAGGTTTGGAGAAAAGCTTCACAGAAGAGGTAAAATTTGAATGTTAGTGAAGGGGAAATAATTTTTTGGGAGAGGAACATAAAAAGGTATGAAATTGGGAGACTGGGACTGACACACACGTTGTTCAGTCACTCGGTCGTGTCCGACTCTGCGACCCCACGGACTGCAACACGCCAGGCTTCCCTGTCCTTCACATCTCCTGGAGCTTGCTCAAACGTGTGCGCATTGAGTCAGTGATGCCATCCGACCATCTTGTCCTCTGCCGTCCCTTTTTGCCTTCAATCTTTCCCACCTTAAGGTCTTTCCTAATGAGTTGACTCTGAATCAGGTGGCCAAAGTATTGGAGCTTCAGCATCAGTCCTTCCAATGAATATTCAGGATTGATTTTCTTTAGGACTGACTGGTTTGATCTCCTTGCCGTCCAAGGGACTCTCAAGAGTCCTCCAACAGACCTACTATTAATATGGAGTGATATTGGGTGACTTAGTTGGATGGCATCACTGCCTTAATGGACATGAGTTTGAGCAAACTCCAGGACATAGTGAAGGACAGGGAAGCCTGGTATGCTGTAGCCCATGGAATCGCAAAGAGTCAGACACAACTTAGTGACTGAACAACAATTAATATATAGCACAGGGAACTCAATACTCTGCAGTGATCCATATAGGAAAAGAATCTAAAAGAGTTTATATATGTACACCTGATTTACTTTGCTGTACAGCAGAAAATAACACTGTAAATCAACTACTTCAATAAAAATATTTTAAAGAAAAAGGTATACATGCATTAGAAAGTTCTTTGTATTTCATAACCTGAAAATCGTTTAGAATGCAGATTAGGTAAGGAGTCTGGGATCTGCTTACTCCAGTATAAAGTGTTTGGATTTTATCCCACACTCAATATGGTAAGAATTAAAGAATTCTGCATTAAGGAATTTTACACCCAAGACAGTATGATAAAATTTACATTTGAGAATTACTCTGCAAATTAACATTAAAAAGTGTCTTGCACATTGTAAAACAATTTTTCTCAGATTAAAAAAAAAAAGTACCTATTGCATTAGGGGAAAACAAATGCTAAAGTGTGAACCTGGAAGTTTCATACTACCTAGAAATATATTCCAATTGAGTATTCATATTCATACACAGAACTTTCTCACTTGGACTCTTGATGTGGCTTTTAAAATTTCAGTTCAAACAGAAGCTTAGAAAACTCAGTGAAGGAAAGATGGGATGTGAGAGAGGCTGGAGAGAGGTAAATCAATAAGAAAGCTAATGTAATTGTTCAAGTGAGACAAGGCTGGGTTATGGGAGCAAGGCTAGAGAGGTGGACATATATTTGAAAGATAAAATAGAACTCAGGAGTCCTGGAAGCAATGAATGTGTAAAGCAGGATTAAAGTAGGGAGAGGCAGGTTCCATTTTACTGGCAATTCAGGTTTAGTTCTCCAGATTGGGTCTGATGTCAATGAGTTAGCCCTACAATAAAATATACATATAGGAGAAAGTGTAGGCTGAGAGCAGAGAGGTGTAAGAAGAAATCTGGGATAAATCTGAATTGCCTATTAGACTCCCAGTATGAAACAGCCAGTGCGTGCTTGCTAAGTCGCTTCAGTTGTCCAACTCTTTGAGACCACAGGAACTGTTGCCCTCCGGGCTTCTCTGTCCATGAGGATTCTCCAGGCAAGAATACTGGAGTGGGTTGCCATGCCCTGCTCCAGGGGATCAAGAAATATCCAGTAAGCAGCTGAAAATATGTGTGGGTACCCAGGGAGATAGAGCTAGGAATAAAGACGTGAGAGTCATCTTCATATAGATGATAGTTGAAGCCATAGAGTTGAACCCAGGGAGTTTATAAAATGAGAAAGAGCCAAAAAAATTATAAGGACTTCTAAGGAAAAAGTTTGTTTTGGTTTTGTTTGTTATGGTTTTGCCATGGTTTTATAATCCACCACTTCCCCTCTAAAATATATTAAAAGAACCCTTTTTATTCATAACACATTTATTTAAACATAACAGATGCCTTCTGGAAGTTATTCAATTACTCTTTCTCTTAACAATTTACCAAGAAATGGGAGAATAAGAGAATAATAGAAGAAGTTAATGACATTTTTAAGAAGTAAATTCTTCTTAACATTACATACTATTTACAACCCAGATCTAGAAAGTTCAGTAACAGTGTCTAAACTTTCTAAGTAGTTTCTGCTATGCTAGCCCCAAGGTGTCACTCCAATCCGCAAGCCAATCTACCTGACTGTTCTTGCTGTTTTCACTTAGGTCATTCCTTCTACACTCTGTTTCTCTTACTTCCAACCCTCCCATAATATCTATTCACCATTGGTTTCCACTTTGATTCCTTTAAGTCAAGGGTAATATCACAGTCTTCACTGTTCCTGTCACTTAATTTAGTAAGACAGAAAACCAGCATTTCAGAGTTGAAATGACAACTATGAAAACCTAACAGAGTCCAGAAATACCCATTTTTTCAGTAGTGAAACACAACAATCAGAAATCCATATATCTGTGGGCCACATATATTATAAATCATAATAATGGAATTATACTCTATTCATTTTTCAAAGGTAGGTAGTTTTATAGTGTCCAAATAGTTTACTAAGCTTTCCTCATATAATAGTGCACAATTATGAGCCAATTAGTAGTCTTCAATCAATTTTAAAAATCAGAATATTATTATACAACAGATCAAACTTTGCTCTTAGGTTGTTCAACAAATGGTACTGGGACACCGAGTTAGCCACTTGCAAAATAATGGAGTTGGACCCTTACTTCATACCATATGCAAAAATTAACTCGAAGTGCACTAACAATCTTAATGTAACAGCAAAAACTACAAAACTCTTAGAAGAAAACACAAGGGGCAATCTTCATCACACTGGATTTGGCAAAGGATTCTTAGAAATGAGAAAAAAGCATGAGCCACCCTTTCCCCGCAGTGGGGAGAAAAAAACAGCTTGAATTTCAAAATTAAAAACTCTTGCACCTCAAAAGACACAAGAAGGACAATGAAACAAAAACTAGAAAATGGGAAAAAGTATTTGCAATTCATACATCTGATAATGGATCTGTATCTAGAATATATAAGAACTCTTAAAACTCAAAATAACAACTTTTAAAATAGGTTAAAGATCTGAAAAGATATTTCTCAAAAGAAGAAATACAAATGGCCACTAAGCACATAAAAAATATGCTCAACATCATAAGTCACCAGAGAAATGCAAACCAAACCCACAATGAGATACTATTTCATACTCACTAGAATTGCTGGAATTAGAAAGTCAGATAACAACAAGCATTGGCAAAGATATAGAAATAGTGGAAACCATGCACACTGCTGGTGGGAATGTAAAATAGTGCAGTTCCTCAAATGACTAAATATATAGTTACCATATAGCCTCTTTTAAGGCTCTGGGCTTCCCTGGTGGCTCAGATGGTAAAAAATCTGCCTGCAATGCAGGAAACCCGGGTTCAATCCCTGGGTTGGAAAGATCCCCTGGCCTGGAGAAGGGAATGGCTACCCACCCCAATATTCTTGTCTGGAGAATTCCATAGACAGAGGAGCCATGGAATAGGTGGACTAGGGTTGCAAAGAGTCAGACACGACTGAGCAACTATCACACAATACTGCCACATAACCTAGCAATTCTACTCTTGGGTATATACCTAGGAGAAATGAAAATATATGTCCACCTGGAAGCTTGCACACAAATGTTTATAGTAGCATTATTCAGAAATCACCAAATGGTGGAAACAACCTAAATGTCTACCAGCTGACAAATGTGTAACAAAATGTACTGTATCCATACAATGGAATATTATTTAGTCATGAAAAGAAATGATAGATACATGCTGCAACATGAACGAATCCTAAAATCATTATGCTCAGTCAGTCACAAAAGATCACATACTATATGACTGCATTCATATGGAGGTCCAGAATAGGGAAATCTAGAGAGACATAAAGTAAATTAGTAGTTGCTTAAGAGTTGGGAGTGTCGGGAATTAGTGAATGGGAGTGGTGATAGTGTTTCTTTTTTGGTGATGAAGAAAATGTTCTAAGGTTAACTGTGGTAATGATTGAACATGTTTGTGAATATACTAAAAACCATTTAATTGAACACTTGAATGCATTGTAATGTATATAAATTCTGTCTCAATAAAGATATTAAATAAAAAAACAAGGACTCTATACAGAGAGGGCACATCTCAATTTTTACTCCAGGCTTACATTACTGAAAAGGACCCTCAGATTTGATTTCCATGGTTTCAGAAAAGGGAACATAATACACATTAACAGAGTTAGAAGACTCAAATATTGCAAGAATTTGGCCGCAGAGCCAGAAATTTCTTGAGTTGTTTATGATGTATATATTCATCCCCAATATCCTGAAGATACTATGGGTTCTTGGTGGGCATATTTTGCTTTCAGCATAATCAGTACTTCTTTAAGTACAGTGATGTTGAGAAGGCAGATGCTTAAAAAATTCAAATACAACATTCTAAAAGTCAGCTGCAGAAACATAAAGAATAATTCATGCTAATGAAAATTTGTGAATTTTTCAGAAATCTTGATTTTATTTCTACCAAATAGCTTGGCAGTTCTTCAAATTCTGTGGTTCCATTTAGCACAAGGAAGTTCTGATTTGGGACATGAATGCACACTCCAAGTAATATCTACCCACTCCCCATGTTCTGATGTGAATATTAGTGACTATAGTTCTTTCAAGTCATCCGTTCTTTTATTTTTTCTTTCTCTGCAATCTCGAGTTCAGTATATTCAGTTATCCTGCTTGTGACACCAAACAGAAAATATAATCATGTTAGCTATTTGGGCTGTATTCTGCACTGAATGTTTATTTACTCCCCCAAAATTCATATGTTGTAGTCCTAACCCTCAGTATGATGGTATGCTGAAGCTGAAGCATTAATACTTTGGCCACCTGATGCAAAGAGTCCACTCACTGGAAAAGACTCTGATGCCAGGAAAGACTGAAGGCAAAAGGAGAAGGGGGTGGCAGAGCATGAGATGGTTAGATAGCATCTCTGACTCAGTGGACATGAATTTGAGCAAACTCTGCAGTCCGTGGGGTCACGAGTCAGACACGACTTAGTGACTGAATGACAAAGGAGATGGGGCTTTTGAGAAGTAATCAGGATTAGATGAGAGCATGAGTGTACAGCCCCTATGATGGGATTAGTGCCCTTAATACCACTCTCTTTCATCTCCCTGGTACCCCACCAATTCAATCAATCACCAAATCTTCATTTTGTCTTTGAAGTATCTATTGAAACTGTCACTTCTCTGTCAACACTAACACTAAATTAGTCATTAGCCATCATTGGTAGCCAGAATGGTTGTCATCATTTCTCAACTATTACTATAATAGCTTACTTTTGGGGCTTCTGACATCCACAATGACCCCCTCCAACTCTTTCTCCTGCTGTCACAGCAGTCTTTTGAAAACATAAATTTTATCATGTAAGCCTTCTGCTTAAAATCTTGGGCTTCCCTGGTGGCTCACTGGTGAAGAATCCGCCAGCCAATACAGGAGATGCAGGTTCTATCCCTGGGTTGGAAAGATCCCCTGGAGAAGGGAATGGCAACCCACTCCAGTATTCTTCCTGGGAAATCTCATCCACAGAGGAGCCTGGCGGGCTACAGTCCATGGGTTCACAAAAGAGTCAGACACAACTTAGCGACTAAACAACAGCAACAAACAAAAACTTTTAAGATAAAGATTAAAATTCTTAATGTGGAACAAGGTTCTGGATAGCCTGCCCTTGCTTATCTTTCCAGGCTCATCTCACATTAATCTCTACCTTGCAGTCTTTGCTTTAGGCACCCTGGCTCTCTTCCCAGTGCTCTGAATGATACCATGCTCCCTGCTGCCAAGGAACCCACATTCCTTTCCTTTAGGGATCTCATATCAGTTTGTACTTATACATTTATTGTTATGATTATTTGGTTTATGTCAGTCTTTACCATCTAAGCTGTAAATTCCACTAGAGTAGGGACTAAGACTGCTTTACCAGCACTTAACAAAATATATACTTGATAAATAGTCACTGAATTAATAGCTTAAAAATAAATGAATAAAAAA